>NC_057809.1:589629052-589755707 GCF_018294505.1 Triticum aestivum | reverse complement strand
TGTAGTAATTTAGATGTGTAGTTCATAGATTTTTTATCATATATATGCAAAGATCGAATATGTCAAATTTTTATGATTTTTTTCTGTTCATAGAATCTTTATGATTTTTTCTGTTGTAATTTTGTTTATAGAATTTTAATGATTTTTTTGTTCATAGTACGTATTTAGAAAAATGAAAAAAATAAGAAGAGAAAGTGTTTAATATAATTAGTTAGAAAAATACTAGTTTATTTTTATTAAGTACTACTTTATTTTATTTATAGTAAGTGCTTCATATATAGTTGAACTAGCTAGTTGATTTAATAAACTACTTTATTTTACTATATATAGAAGTAGTTTGTTTTTAGTAAGTACTACTTTATTTATTTATAGTAAGTGTTTAGTAGTTGAACTAGCTAGTTGATTTAATTAATAAAACTACTTTATTTAACTATATATAGAAGTAGTTCCCGCATCGACGTCGGTGATGCCTATCCCGCATCCTCGTCGTCGTCGACTCGGCGGTGGAGGCTTGCTTGATCAGGGCCATGTTCGGGACTGGGCTCCGTCGGGCTGGTATTGGGAGGTGCTACCTTCCGGGGGACGTAGATTGGTGAGGAGGCAGCCCATTGTTGACCCAATCCTTATTTGGTGGTGGTCGCGTGGGCCAGTGACGGTGCCGAGGCTTCCGGACACCGCGGAGGTGGTACGTCACCGTGTCAGCGAGGAGGACGAGCATGTCCGTCGCTACATGGTTGCATTGGAGGGCAGGTTCGACAATACCTGGCAGGTTCTCCAGGGATCTCACTGGAGCTATGATCCTGTGATGGTTCCTTATCTTTGGGTGTCCACCGCCCGCGTCGATACTCGTCGGGCGCTACGCTTCTAGTTGTATTAGTGATGCTATATTAGTGATAATATTCGATGATGTACGGACACCAAGAGATGATGTACTATTACTTATAATTATTGAATGCATGCTAATTTGAATACTATTTTATTTTATGATTTGGTTTTGCTTATTTTATGATTTGGTTTTGCTTATTGAATGCTCATATTGGATAAGTTCTCCTTCATTCCCGTGTGCCAGACAATTTGATGTAATAATGCACTCAGGAATGAAAGGAGGAGCTACGTACATCACCGATAGTCAACCCGTGATTAATAATCTAGTTTAATATTTGAATTATGAACATAGGCCGGAAATGTCGTACTCGGACGATGAAAACCGCCCGGGGGAGTGCGACTGGTGCCACGATGACCGAGGTATCTGCGACAGGTTCATTGAGCTGGACGAAGATCGTCGCTTCAGCATTAAGCTCGAGGAGACCTTCGATGTTCATACGGTATGCAACCGACGACAATAGTTTTTTTTCGTAATTACTCATGACTTCAACTATTTTAATCATGACAATATTTTTCATCTTTTCCAATTCGACTAGCTTATCCCATGCTTTGCAAGACGCTATGTCTTTGAGAGGATGGGTTTTGAAGACCATGAAAGTTTCGAAACCAAAAAAATTATCCTAAGTACCCATCATGGTGTGGATTTTCAAGTAAAGTTGTATAATGCTCAGAGTGTAACCCATTTTGGTTGCAAAATTTGGGAAGCACTTTGCAAGATGTATGGTTTTGATGAGGGTATGCTTGTCACCATGGATCTTGGTGATCCTACAATCGAGCAAGAGAGACCTACGATTTTCGTCCTTGTGGATACACCTCTAATTCTTCCCCCATGTGAGCTTAACATAGTTATTAAGTAATTTATATTGTTTATTTCAAAATAGTTGACAACTTATTCTCCATTGACAACTTATTTTCATTCATCAAAGAATGTGCGGAAGATGGTAGACAGAACCTACTACATCGAAGGCTCCGAACTAACTTATCAGGAGAAAGCTCTCTATTAGCTAGCTAATATAACAACCTAAAAATAACCCCCAAAACCCCTAAAGCAGCCACTTTCCAAAAAAACATGGACTTTTGGTCCCGGTTGGTGCCACCAACCGGGACCAAAGGCCCCCTGACTGGGCTCGGCGCACAGGGCCACGTGGAGGCACATTAGTCCCGGTTCGTGTTTGAACCGGGACTAATGGGTGGAGGTATTAGTAACGACCCATTAGTCCCGGTTCATGAACCGGGACTAAAGGCCCTTACGGACCGGGACTATTAGGTGTTTTTCTACTAGTGAGGAAAAGAGCGTTGAGGCCACATGGAAAGTGTGTATCGAGTGGTTTAAAAGTTCTCGACGTCATGGCGGAGGGTGCCCACTGTGTATGGGATGGTATGGACATGTGTTGCAAAATTAGCGTGCAATGACATGGCGGGGCGTGCCTTTTATGTTGCTTTAGCAATAATATCATGATTGAGAAGGACATGTGTGAGATATAATAACAATAAAATGTGCGAAAGGGGAAGTTTATTCCCAAAAAATTAAAAGAGAGCGAAATCAATATGGAGGGTGCCCCATCAAGCGTGATTTAAAGTGTCAACATTGTAACAAAAAAGAGCAGCACCTCTTATTGATTGTGTGTGTGTGTTGAGGAGGGGAGATTCAAATCAGCGGGGTGAACTTGTGGGCAGTGTCGTGTATGTATTTTCAACCATAAATAGGTAGGGAATGGTAGAAACATGTAATATAAAGTGAGAGAGAAATGAAAAACATGAGAGAATAAGATAATGGTGATGCCAGTCAGAGAATCGGAAATATGCAATATGCAAAATCACAAAAAGAGGGGACATTATTTCAAAAAGGAAAAAAAGGTGAGGTGGCCATATGAATGGTGCCCTACCGCATGGGTTAAAGTTCTCAATGGCACAGCGGAAAGATCTCGCGGTGCAGAGTCCCACATATGTGTATTTAACCATAATATAGGTAGATAGAAGCGATTGAAACAATAATATGAAGTGAGTGATAGAGAGGGATGTACAATACGAGAAGATAAGGTAGTGCTGACGTTAGTATGAGTTAGTTATTGAAAAGAAAAAGAGCGCTAAGGCCACGTGGAAGGTGCCTATCTAGTGGTTTAAAAGTTCTCGATGTCACGATGGAGGGTGCCCACTGTTTATGGGATGGTATGGAGATGAGTTGCAAAAGTGTGCAATGACGTAGTGGGGCATGCATTGTATGTTGTTTTAGCAATAATATCATGATTGGTAAGGACATGTGTGATAGACGTAACAACATGAAAAGAGCGTTAAGGCCACGTGGAAGGTGCCTATCGTGTGGCTTAAAAGTTATCGACGTCATCGTAGAGGGTGCCCCCTTATATGTTGTTTTCATATATAACTAGTTTTTGGGAGATTGGTTTTTCCCCGCTTTTACAAATATGTGGAAACTATAGCTAAGGGAGAAATGTCGATAAACGACATTTTCATAGCAGACGAGCCATATTTAGGACCAGGCCTAGCGGCAGGACGGCGGTCCGACATGGTTTCTCTCGGAGAAGGACAACAGGGGACATGATCGACATGGTAGACACAACCACGACCCCTATTATGGGATAGTATGGAGACGAGTTGGAAAAGTGTGCAACGACATAGTGGGGCATGCATTGTATGTTGTTTTAGAAATGATATCATTATTGATAAGGCCATGTGTGATAGACGTAACAACATGAAAAGAGCGTTGAGGCCACATAGAAGGTGCCTATTCATGTGGTTTAAAGGTTCTTGACATCATCGCAGAGGGTGCCCTCTTATATTTTGTATTCATACATAACTAGTTTTTGGGAGATTGATTTTTTCCCGCTTTTACAAATATGTGGAAACTATAGATAAGGGATAAATGTCGATAAACGACATTTTCATAGCAGACGAGCCGGATTTAGGACTAGGCCCTAGTGGCAGGATGACGGTCTGCACCTCCCGGAACTGCTCGTCCCACTGCACCATGTCCATGTAATGGACACGGGCTTCGCCGATGGTCATGGTGCAATGCACCAGCGAGGGAGACATGGAAGAGGAAGAGGGAGGCGCGGAGGAGGATGGTGGTGCCGACTCATCGTTTTCGGCCACGTCCTCCATTAGGACGTTGTCGTCCTCCGACTGTCTGCCAACCTGCCAACCGACAACAATGGCGGCCATCTCCTTCTTTTGGTCCGGCGTGAGAGCTTTGGCGGGGGATCAAAGGTGGATGACTACGGCTATGACCGGGGCATCGGTTTACATAGCAATGTGGGGCGGCAGAGGGACGGACCGAGGGCGCTGGAGGAGACGCCTCGGCAACCGTGTGACATCAATGTGGGTGACAGTCGAACGGATGGGCGGCCATCGTGTCATTTGAACGCGCAGCAGTCGCCTGCACCAGGAAGCGGCGCGGGCGGCGCTCTCTTGGCCAGCACGTCTCTTTAATGTCGGCGCCCGTGAGTGGCCGCGTCCGCTTTGGCCGGGCATGAGTGTGGGCACTGAGTCTCAGGACCGGCGCTAACCGTTTCGGACCGAAAGCGCATGCAGGAGTGGGGAGGGTTTTTTGGTAAACCACGGACGGTCAGAGGCGGGCATGGGAGCGGTCCAGACTCCCGCAAAGCCCCCACGTTTGTCTTTGGTTTGCGGAAGAAATCGTGTCTGGACCGTCTCGCGGATCGATACAGGACCGTGTTGGATGGCTTCCGTTGTTCGGACAGCGGTCCAAACTGATGCGGGAGGTTTGAGCGTCGGTGTTGGAGATGCCCTAACGTGTGTTGTATCTGATGTACATCAGTACATGTGTACACGTGTGTACTCTGTTGTATTGTAGGACCTAGTTTTCTAGCAAAAAGAAAAAAAACAACTGTAGGACTTAGTAGTCCTGCGCCACCTCCCACAAGTACGTGTCCCGTGAAGAATTCGAGACTGAAGATATGCGTGAAATCAGGATACTAGGTGGGTCAGGAAAACTAGCATGCTTAAGCAGTTAAGCTACTACGTTTCTAGCCTTTGACCTGATGAAGCTTGTTTATGAGGTTCTGGAAGAGCAAAGCGGCAGGTACCTGCTAGATGCTCTGTCAATGGACCTTGATCTCGTCCTGGACGCTAGCCGGCAGGTTGATGGCTATTGAAACACGTTGACGGATCATCAGCTGGGTTAGAGGTGAGGGGGGCAAGAAAGTTATTGCAACAGGCTGCAATCATGGACCCGTGAAGGACTCAAGCCTCTGAAAATTTGCGTGATGTAGCGATACTATGCGCCTCGGGAATCCTGGCAGGCGACAGCTAAGGCGCAGGGTTTTGACCTGCTTTTGAGCAAACTGTTTCGCTGCAGGCTTTTGCAAGACTGACACTAGCCCAGTTTGAAGAAAGTTGTATTAACTAGAAGACATATATTCGGCGTGTTCCACGACACGCAATCGATGCACGGTAGTTTCCTAAACGACATACATTGTTATATACACACACACGCAAACTACTACTTGGGACAGTGTTAAGATGGAAAGTATGAATGCACATTGCTGCCTTGTGAAACGATACTCGGTAGGATTAGAACCACTCATCAGTACATGATTTTATGTGCCGTAACACTGCAATCAAGATGGGCTATTCGTCAACCAAGATATAATTCTTTCATAAAAATGTAGCACTAGTATGATTTGTACTTATGACACTAGCGTGATTCATTCCATCTCTTGATAAAACAGTCAGGCATTTGAGTAACTTAAACAATCACTTATTATAAGCTAGAGTTGATAAGAGGATCACCCCTAAGTTGTCAACGTCTTGAGCCAAACATCAGAAGGTCATGTTGACGTTGACGCGCTCTTGCTTCACCTGTGCGAAGAGCTTCCTAGTTCAGATACCTCTCTGCGCCACTGGAAAACATTGCCACATCATCTCTTTCCTGCTCTCCTCTCTTGATGCAACCTATCAATAAGTAACCAAATCAGAGTGCTGCGCAATAAGTGGATTCATATAGCCTTTGCTGTAACATGTGCAATAAAAGTTTATAACCATTTGCAGATGATCGTGAAACCAAATTGAAGATGTAAATGCTACTCCTGAATATTAACTGATGCAACCGGCCAGAAATGCAGCAACAGCCGGAGTTTCCAATAATGTGGCACACCGTGTCGCACCAGACAACGAGGGTCTCTGAATCAATTTTTTCGTTTCCAACAGTGTGTACCTGCAAGGCCGGCTAATGGGAAAGCAACGCTGCAACTTACTCGAACTTTTGGAGTCTGGGCACCGTTCGTTGGGCATGTGTGATGAAATATACTAGGCCTGTCACTCTAGCCTGTGAGCCTACTGTGACCACACCGGCTAAAAGAAGAAATAAGGACGGAGGCTGAAAAATCATGGAATTCTAGTAGGGAAAGTTTTGAGGAGCTTGTGACACGGATCCCATAGCAGCTCCAAGGGTCAGGATAGCCGTGTGTGCAGAGTTACCCAATAGAAAAACTTTTGTCTATATATATATATATCACAAACCAATGCTATGGCATGCAAGCCATGCATACGCATGTACACGGACACTTACCAAAATTAATCGGCAAGGTTATTTCAGCGTGGCTTTCAGGTTTATACACTTTAGTCTTTTTGTTGTTCTCTGCTTATTTGTGTTGATTGGAGGTTCTTCGGTGCTTAGTAGTAGAAGGTTGTTTTCTCTATGAGAGCATCCTAGAGATAGCCAGATATCTGAGGATGTATGTTGTCGTTCTTAGTGTGGTTGTTTGTTGCATCAGTTAAGTGTCACAAAATTAAAGTGGTAGGTTGGATGATGTATAACTCCATTTGGGTAATGAAAATGGGGGCCGTATAGCCCCTTCTATAAAAAAAAAACCCGTCAAGCTTGATCACCGTTCTACTAATCCTAACCAGACTTAAACACGAACTATACTTATTAGTACGTCCAGTTTAACCTAATTGATCTACTCGCGGAATGGCTTATCCCATAGCTACATGAATTAGGTTGATGCAGAGGCCGAGGTCATCCTCCTTTTTAAAAAATCTACGCGGATTAGATTAGATTAAGCTAACAGTTTCCGCGCCCTCCTTCGGCTACTTCTCTTCTTCTCGTTAATCTCATGCCGAGCTCTACCATAGCATTCTCGTCGATCTCATCATCGAAAGAGAGAGAAAAGCATGTCGGTGAACCCATGCTGGCCTCCCGCAGCCTCGCGGCGCCACGACCGCGCGACAATCTCGAGGCTGAGGCTCGTTGCCCATCTTGTGCTCATCGTTGATGGGCGTGCGGAGCCAGGGAGCAGAGTCGTTGTTGTCCGGGTAAAGAGATGAGAGGAGGTAGGTTGTCATGAACTGGCAATATCATGCCGCTAGAGAGGAAGGGGGTAAATATGTCATTTGGTATAATGCCGACATCCCAAGAGGAAGAGAGGGATGAGATGGGGACCCAGTAGGATAGACCACGAGGGAAAACAATTGATGAATCACCTTTTTGAGGGTTGATGGGCAAAATGTGAGTTGACTATATTATTACAGTTGAGACCCAGGAGGATAGGCACTGAAAGAAAAAACAGTAAAAAAGAAAATTAAGCATGAAAGTAGGTTAAAATTTTAAAACTAAGTTGGCAACATCATTTTCTTATTTTTAACAAAAAGACCCGCATTTATTAGGAAGGTTTAAAAGAGTTACAAAGCACACTAAACATAAAAATTACATCGAGTACCCTACACCATCAAACTACCACTACCGCTGCCGGAATGAGTCATCGACGATCCATTGTTGCTGCTCCAGTCTAACCTTGTCGATGACAGTTATAAAATCTTAGTGCACGTACCTCTAAGTACCAAAATGTCCAGAGTTGCAACCGTCACCATCAAACCTTGAAATGATCTAAAGTGTCTCACACAAATCTGGCTGTCCGCTCGGACGGCGAGAAAGCCTAGCCTCGCCACCCAAGAAGACAACAAGAATCTATGCCAAAGCTTGATCCATTCCGCTATGGTGGAAAAAAAATTGAGTAGAATTGGAGCCCCACACCACCGGTCGCCCGAGCAGGGTATCTTTGCCTACTTGCCTAGTCTGTTCTGAGTTGGCTACATTATTACATCAGAACCAAAATGGCGTGAGCTTAGGGGTAGCATGTAGTCGCCGAGTTGGCGCTCCAGCAGGAGC
The DNA here is from genome assembly GCF_018294505.1 of Triticum aestivum. Lineage (NCBI taxonomy): Eukaryota > Viridiplantae > Streptophyta > Magnoliopsida > Poales > Poaceae > Triticum > Triticum aestivum. The sequence goes on along the minus strand of NC_057809.1, from coordinate 589,747,675 downwards.
AGCTCCCGGGAGAGCTGAACAGCCATGAAACTGAGAATGCTGCGTCGCTGCTTCTTGGTGTTGTCGTGATTGGTTACCCAGAGGCAAAACCTACCACCTCATAGTACCCGACCTGGCCCATTTGCCCGCATGTTCCATATCCAGCGCGCCACAGCTGCTTAGCAGGACATGCTTCCGGCCAGGTCGCGACGACCGTTGGCGGACTGGCGTCCATGTCGACGGCGCAGAAGGGATTCTCATTGTCATACTTATCTAAAGCACGGAAGCCGAAGAGCAGCCGCCGGCCGGTGCCGAGGAAGTCCGAAACTAGCACGCCCCTCCGGTAGATGGGCAGCTCCCAGGCACCCTCCGCGCGCCACCGGCGGCGCGCCGTGTGATAGGAGTAGGTGCCCTGGTACCGCACGGAGACCCAGACGCGCGCACCCGACACAAAGTAGGCCTTGACTTCCGCCGGGCGGCAGGCGAGGCCCGGCGGGTCCGGGACGGCGCTCCAGGCCCAGCGGCTGCCGTCGCCAGGGCTCGGCTGCTGCTGGAGAGCCTCGAACCGGGGTCCCGAGTCGTATTCGGGGTAGGCGGTGATGGCGAAGAACATGCGGCAGCGCACGGGGACTAGGAAGAACACGAAACGCTTAGGGGAGATCATGTCGGGGCCGCGGGTGAAGGCGGCGCCGTCGTAGAGCAGGGTCCGTCCGTTGGCGCCGATGCCGGCAATGAGGTCGCCGCACGGAGAGTCCGAGAACACCATATACTCATTGGAGTGGATTCTCCTAAAGCAGGCGACGGGGTCGGGCAGGCTGAGCAGCGGCGGCGGCAGGCAGTCGACGTCGGGCTGGGGTTGCGGTTTCTCCTGGGAGGAGAAGAGACAGTTGAGGTCGAGGCTGAAGAGGAGGTAGCCTCCTTCACCGTCGTCCGGCGCCGCCACAAACAGTCGGGTGCGGTAGCGCTGCGCGGCGGCCATGGCTCGATCGATCGACTCCACGGTCAATCGAACGATCTGCAAACAATATATAAATCGTTTCTTTCCAGAGTCCGCCTCCGGATTGGACACAAAATAGTTGGCATAATTATGGAAGAACTACTAGGATTAGGATCCCTATATATCGTACGTTCAGTCGGACCAGCGCGACGCCAATCAACTAGTCTCGTTGGATTAGCGCTTTAAACGTGGACCCTCTCGCATAAGATAATACAAACACAATGACATCAATTCGCAGCCAATGTGGTGGCCGTCGTTGGATCAAGCGCATGAATCTTGGTGCAGAATGAAGCGTCAAGATAAACAAACACAATAATCACACACCCGAAATCCGTCTCTTTTTTACTCCGAAAGGAGATGAGTACATATAGATCAACCTTTTTTTTACAAAGGGTTGATTTCATAGACACAAAATAAAGCATCAACATAATACAAACAAAATGAGCACACAACCGGCCTCTACATAGATAGGATGCACACGACCAACACAAACACACATAAAAAACAGGCCGACAAATAACAACATTGTAAAAGATCAAGGTTATGACTAAGCGAGGGAAAGGAGGAAACTCCGAAGCGATCAAATCCGCGATCAACAAACTACATCAATGATCATATCCGCACCAAACATCTCATGACACCATAAGTACGACAAGATTTTTCAATGGTAATGCCTTCAGAAAGGGAGCGATGCTTAAACGTTGTTGTCACATGGATCCAATTATCAAAGGCCAGATTCTAGGTTCTCACCCTGAAGAATCAATTTGAGCATATCCGAACAATGCCTTCAAAAAGGTAATGCCGTAAAAAACATCATCATTATCGGGTATGACCTAGGTTTTCACCCTGGAGCTTGAGACCGGGTGCACGAGTAGCATCGACCTCGAAGTCCATCATGTGTTACCGCAATCACTTTTCTACTATTCCAACATCTACATGCGATGACCCGCCACCGTTGCACAATTATAGCCACTGCGTCAAGCCATGGTCCATAGACTGCATCTCATGGACGAAGGCAAACACCAGATCTGGAGGGAGAAACCCACATGAAAACCTTTTGGTGATCACCACATTCCGCAGCAAGGCCGCCGCTGTAGGCTGGAGTGATCACCATGCATACGGATCAACAACGATGATGAAGAACACCACTTCTGATTGTTGTCTTGCCGGAGAGACCCCTATTGAGGCCCATCGGCCCCGAGGCCGACATGGCTGGATCTAGGAGTACAAAAGGCAGATTTTTCGGCAAACAGGAACCAAGGCGCCACGGACCTCCTCGCTGCAGCACCCATGACCCCAAGCCCACCATCCTGATAGCACCAGCAAGGGGCACCGTAGTCTGCTAGCCACGAATCTCGAGCAGAGCCACCTCATCGGATCAGCAGGGCGGCGCCGCCCAACCGGGGGAAGCCCCGCGATCCACATGCCTTCGATCTTGTCACCGCACCTCCGGAGGACGATCTCTTGCGGGCACACGCGAGCAACATGGGACATCGTGCAGGGGGGCATTGACCTCGATGCCTGTGCAGCCAAGGTTGTCGGCCAGAACCAGAAGCTCCCGCTAGCTGCGAAGCCAGCGATGCACCACCACCTGTCGCCGCCACCATGATTTCGGAGCCCCCCGCGGGGTGATGGCGCGACCAGATCCTCACCGCAACCATCACCGGTGGCCCCGTGGCGCCGGCGATGGGCAATGATCCCCCCCCCCCCTAGTTGCTCCTACAGGAGAGACGCAGGGTCGGTCGGGTAATCCTATACGGCTGTCGCCAATGCAGTTCACCTGAATGTCCAAAAACGTCATCTGCCAACCAGATCTGAAGATGTAGTATACAAATGTAGCATTCTTCATTTCTCATAATTAGGTAGAAAAACAACGCATGCATATGCCAGCAAGATAAAGCTAGACAACTTCAGTAATTAATCATGATAAGTGCCATCATACAACATTTTATTGAATGTGCAAAGAAAGAACAATTCACGGAAATTACAATATAACTTGATAAGCAGCAAATTAATTAAGTAGCTTGGTGCCATCCTTGCAAAAGTTTCGTGAAAAAAAGACGTCTCCCCTTTTGCATTATACAAGGGCTATCTGACGTGCCTGAATCGCTTGTTAAACAAGATTGCTTGATTGATTTCTTAGTTAAGGGACATGTTGTGCCACACGCCCTAATTTGAGTAGAGGTTGAGTAGCATTGGCACACAATCTATGCAAATGGTCATGCATATGTGGCATTTAGACACAACATAACCTAGACTTTACAGTCTGTGCACAAATAGTTGGTCAAATTACATAGCTAACAAATACAGATATACTAGCAACCTCTAATAAGCTAGTACATGTAAATTAGAGTAGGGGTTTGCTTGGTGTTCTGATGATTTGCTCTCTCCTTTTAGTCTTCCCCGACTGATATCTTCTAGCTTCAAACAAGATTCCCTCTGCGGCTTCCATCATCCACGATTGAACACCTTTCCGTAGGGACAAGAGACCAAGCAACAGTAATCAACACCTCGGCGCCATCAAGGGCACATTTCTCCTGGCTTATGTTGCAAAATTTGGTCATGAAACTAACATGACCCCGTGTAGCAATATCACCGGATTTGGAGTAGGCTTGTATCTCAACGCCCAATTCTCCTCTAGTTCCTACAGAGACAACTTGCCTCCACACATGCAGGTGACCATCAAAACCTTTCAGTTTTGCTCCATCTTTTGAATCAAGCAGCACAATTTGGCTAGACGAGGGATTAATAATACGGGCGAGTCCAGCATCAGTGCACACAATTTCACCTGATAGCGAGGAGCAAGCAACTCGTGCGCCATGTTCAAAAGGCCATGACCCCTTCACAACTTGGATACCCAAGATAGTGGCCTGGACCGTTTGAGCAACTCGCTGCAAACATAACTCAAGTGTGCACCGAGAGTTCTTATAGCAAACTGTAGATACACCATGACCAAATCATCCACTGCAATCACGTGCACATCTGATCAATGCTTCATCTTGAGACTGTGTTGTACCTTTTACTTTTAGTTGGATTTCAAATTCGACCGTGTCCGAACACACAATTGCACGGGTTGGGCCAGTCAATCGCAAAAAAGGATCCTGCAAGCACCACTAGTCAATATATTTTAATCAACAAGAGAGGACTAAGGTAGGGGGGCACACAATCTCAAAAGGAAAATCAAAAGATAGTAGCAATACTTACATCATGTTTCAATTCCTGGGCCTGGCTCCTAATGCAGGAGAAGAGAATGTTGCGGTTGTGATCCACGATGTCACGGGCAGCAACCACGCCATACACTGACAATGGCCACTTAAAGCCACCAGCTAATTCCGCGAGCTTGATGGAGAAGATCTGCAAGGTCTCCGGGGTTGACCCGGCACTATTGGTTGGGATGCGTCCGGGGGTGTGGTGTGTATATTGCATGGAAGTCAGTGCAGCTATAGAAAGGTGAAGCATGCATTAGACACGTTAATATTAGACAATATATTAATTGCATTGCACACTAATACAATATTTGACAAGGTCTTAATTGCATTGCACACTAATATTTGACAAGATCTCAATCGCATGATGCCATTAGATATGATATAATTAATTGGTTAGCGCTAGCATGCATATTGGGTTGTGCGAGGGAGGTCGTGCCTATGTGATTGAGGCAATGACGTGTGTGAAGTTGTGGCGGAACATTGAATATAAACTCTTAGATTGGATGACAAACCAAGTAAGCAATGCCAACTTTTAGATTTAATTACCTGCAAAAAAAAACTCTTAGATTTAATTAGAAGGACTACTACATCATAGGGTGTGGGTTGTTGTGGGTAATTTTGTTAGCCATGATCTATCTATAGCTAAACCAAACAATGCGATATGTTCGTTACTATACTCACTTTGGTCTATGAAGAAACCGCAGGTTCTGCTCCATGCAGACTCCCAGTAACTAATGTAGGAAGCGAACCTCTCCGCCTCATGAGCCATCTCCTCGTCGGCACCGTCCGGACGCATGGGCGTTTGCGTCTCCGTACTCGCTGGTTTGCCCTCCATCGTCTCACTCCACTGATCGATCGCGCACAAAACTGCTTACTCCCAGGGCCCTGGGAGATCGTCTCACTGGTCGATCGAATACACAAAACTGAGGCGGCAGCGGCGGCGCTGGCGAGAGGATACACGTGCTCTTCTTCTTTGACTCGTAAGTACTTATAGGTGCGAGCTGCAGAGCTGGGGGTCACCTCGATGGGACTTGGAGTCGGGGTCGGCTACAAACTTATTTGGAGCCCGGCCGGTTCGGTTGATTTTAGCTTCCTTTTTTCGTGGAATAGACACCCGCTGACCGAATCTACTCCGGTGTCTGGAGTCAGTTATAGGCGCAAGCTAGGTTCTTCTCGACCGGAGTCCGAGCCGGTTACAATCTGGAGGCTGGTTAGTTTGATTTTTTTTCTTTTCATATCGTAATTTTTTTTTTGGAAAAACCGCCAGACCCACAAGCATGCGTACGTACAGTATATGTCACACCCGCGCCAATTCGGGGAAAAGAAAGATGCCCGCACCAAGCAAACTGAAATCTCCCAGGGCCCAAACCACACCACCATAGACACAGTTTCATCGACCTACCCTAAGAGCATCTACAACCGGCCACCCCAAACCGTTGCCAAATGTCCGGACGGACGGCCTGGTCACTGATCGGTCGTGAAAAACCAAACCCAGCCGGGCGCTTTAAATCGTTCTCAAACGTCCGGACTGTCCGGTGTCCCTCATACCCAGTCCAAATTTGGGGCGGCCCGGGCGTGTCCGCCACGTCGGCTTGGCCCAGCCTAGCCCATGCGTGCCTCACAAATATCCTCATCCGGAAAACCATAGACCGCAGTCCACTTCAGTCCCCTCTCCGGACAATCCACTTCCGATCCCTGAACCTATTCAATGGCGGGCGACCAAAGCAGCGCTAGCTCTGGTGGGGATTTCGGCTACGACGATGACTGGGCAAGCATGCTGCGCGAAGCGGAGCCCGACGGTGTGGAGGAGGTCGCCCTCCGCATTGAGTTGAGGCATTCGCAGCTCGATCAAGGAGGATCCGGCAACGGCGGTTCTACTTCGCCAGCGCCCGGCAACGTCACCGGCCCGTCCCGCCCAGCGCGCAGCTCTGGCCGCTCCGTTCCTTCAGCTCTGCTCCGGAAGTGGTACCCGGCCACCGCTGGGTCCCTGTGCCCTTGCCGGGGCCGACGGGCACGAGGACGCCCGAGTCTGAGGCACGAGCAGCCCAACGTGAGCGGCAACGGGCGAGGGAGAGGGCAGCGGCGGGGGAGGGATGTTCGCGCGCCGGTCGATCCCGAGGCCACGCTCCTCGTGTCGGACCTCCGCCGCTTTCTCACAACGATGGAGACGGATGCGCGACATCTACGTCGTAAGAACGCCAAGGCGCTCCGACTCGCCATCGAGTTGTCGGAGGGCGAGGCAAACAAGAAGGCGGCGACGAAGGCAAAGACGGACCGCCATGCGAAGGAGCAGGACCGCCTGCTCTGTAGGCTGTTGGGCAAAAGGTGCAACTCCGACTCCAGCCTGATGGACGGCTCCACCTGTAGCTCGATCGACGATGCACCTTCGAACGTCGATGCCTACATGGAGGAGGGGAACAGCCGCACCTACAACCGGAAGGGGAAGGGGCCGGCGAGAAAATGGTGATTTCCTCCACTTCCACGTTTATTTATGTTTTATCTATGTTCTAAGTATTTGTAGTATGAATTTGCACTGTCCACCGATGAACCTTCAATGAACTTTGTGCTTTTGTCCGGCGATGCAATGATAATCCGGCTAGTTGATTGTGTTTATACGTAGCATTGCATGGGTGGCATGGGCTTGAGGTTTCGGATATGAGGGACGCAGGTCTGGAAGCCAACATATGAGGCATGCCTGGTTAGTACCCGCGGACGCGTCTGCCTCCGCGGGCGTTTGAGGTGCCGGATTTGCCATGTCCGGCTATAGATGCTCTAAGCGTTATACAAATGCCCGCGCATTGCAACGAAAGACATTATTATATTCGTCCCATGCCTCCTTATTTCCGTCCATCCTCGTCTCCTCGTCCTAGTTGGCATCAACTTCTCCACACGCTTCTCTATCTTGGCCCTTGAGACCTACGCCCTATTGTCCTCCTCCTCACTCACGGAGCTCATCCAGTAGACCCCGTACAACGAGTTTCTTCACATTCATCAATGCAGTCTTATTGGAATGTGATGTTCCGTTGTGTAAACTGCCCGTTCAGACAGAATAGAAGGGTATATAGCTGTCATGGTCATTGCACACACAAGATGGTGTGGGTATAATATAGTAAAAAAAAAAAGAATAGAAGAGCCATGCAAGTTTCTTGTTGTTTTGATTTGTGAACGTTCATGACTACTTAATTACCACTTATATACACAGCATGCGCACGTCCTCTTTTAATTATGTGAAAATATATTCAATGATGAATCTAATATTGGTGTTGATTTACTATTGTAGATGCTAATATATTTTCAATAATAAACTTGATCAAAATTTACAAAGTTTGAGTTAAGGTAAAACTAATATACAGAGTAAACAAAAAAGGAGGGAGTACATAAATTATATCAAACTCCAATAAACTACATGGAAATCAGTTGGTGTTCTCTTAATTTTGCCACTCCTTTTTGCCTTCCCCACTATTGATCTTCCACCCGCAAGCTTCAAATAACCTTCGCGCCGCTCCATCCCTCTGCCATGATGTCCCGCTTGTCCGTAGGGACAAGAGACCAAGCAACAGTAACCACTACCTCAGCGCCATCTAGGTCACATTTCTCATGGCTTATGTTGCAAAGTTTGGGCAGGAAACTGACATGACCTCGTGTAGCGGTATCACCAGATTTGGAATAGGCTTGTATCTCAACATCCAACATTCCTCTAATTCCTACCGAAACAACCCGCCTCGAAAGATGCACATAACCATGGAAACCTTTCAGTTCCGCTCCATCTTTTGAATCATGCAGCACAATTTGGCTGGACGAGGGATCAATAGCACGGACAACTCCCCTATCCGTGGGCACAAATTCTCCTGACAGCGAGTAGCAAGCAACTCGTCCGCCATATTCAAAGGGCCATGACCCTTTCACAACCTGGACACTCACAATAGTGGCCTGGACCGATCGAGTAACTCGCTGCAGGCATAACTCCAGCGAGCAGAAACAGTTCTCAATAGTTACACCAGGACCATATCCTCCTCCCGCGTAACTGCATACATGTCTGATCAGTGCTTCATCTTCAGACTGGGTTGTACCTTTCACTTTTAATTGGATTTCGAAGTCGAGCATGTCCTCAAACACAATTGCACGGGACGGGCCAATCAAGTGCAAAAAAGGATCCTGCAAGCATCATCAGTTTAACACTATTAATCGACGCCATGCATGCACAAGATCTTTGAAATAAAATAAAAGGATAGTAGCATATACGCACATCTTGTTTCAGTTCTTGGGCATGGCTCCTATCGCAAGAGAAGATAAGATTGCGGTTGTGATCCACGGTGTCTCGGGCGGCGACCACGCCGTACACAGACAATGGCCATCGGAGGCCACCGGTTATTTCTGCAAGCTTGATGGAGAAGACCTGCAAGGTGTCCGGGGTAGACCCTCTACGAATCTGTGGCATGCGTCCAGGTGTGTAGTGTACAAAACACGTGGAACTCAGCACCGCTGCATGCAGCACACAAGCAAGTGAGGCGTGTGTTAGAAATAAATGTTCTCTAGTAATTAACATGCATGAAGTACCACTTTATAAGTAATTAAGCAGCAAATTAAGTAAATCGATCCCTTGCTGAAGTTCCAAGGAAAAAGGGATGGGGTTAGTTGCTCACTTTGGTCTGTGAAGGAACCGCAGGTTTTACCCCATTCCGATTCCCAACCCTCAATGTACCAAGCGAACATCTCGGCCTCGTGAGCCATCTCCTCAGCGGCCTTCTCCTTGGCCTCCATGGTCAATAGTGTGCCTGATTTGCCTATGTCCATCTTGTCATGATCGGTGTCATCTTGGACGGAGTACTGTTCCAATCTGGTCATTGCATTGGTGGTGCTGGGCTCTGCAGGTTCGAGTATCAACTTGTCTGATTTGACCATGGACATCCCCTCGTTGGTATCCGAACACTTCACTGACTCTGCCCCCACCTCTGATTTGAATTCAGAGTCACTCCGCGTCACCTGCTCCTCGTGGCTACCATCCCGACCCATCGGTGCCAACGTCTCTGATTCCTTGGGCGCCTGCGTCTCCGTGCTCGTTGATCTGCCGGCTGATCCCTCCATCTAAATAGGCAGAAGACTCAAGGGACGGCGACGGCGCTGGTGAGAGGGCGTGTTTGGGGTCAGTTTGATAATTGACTCGTACGTACGTACTTATATGTGCCAGCTAGGTTCTCCTCGACCGGAACCGTAATCGGATTCGGAGTCCTGCAGGTTACACGGTTGAGATTGACTCCCGTTCCTTTTTCTAAACTTGGACGGAGTACTCCATCTCCGATTTGAATCAATTTACACGGTTCGACCTCCTCCCGACGTACGATCGGTTCTCCCTTCCACGCAGCCCACCTATGACGTGGCCCGAAAAAGTAGCCCACACTTCCTCCCATGATCCAGCTAGTGTCTCATGTCTTACTCTACCTCATCATCGACCGGGCCAACACTCTGAGGGCCGGCCGGCCGTCGGACATGGGCATAGCGGAGCCGGCCGAGATCCTCTTAGATTAGGTTTTTCGTTGCATGTAATAATATGGATTTGGTGATTTCGAAATCGTGTCTGTGGTTGTGGAATCAAATTTTTGTTTGTTGTCCGGTCATTGTCCGCGTGTGTTTCGGGGTCGGAATTAGGCAATTGCGGTTGTAGATGCTCTAGTAAACCCTGCACTTAGACTAAATGCTAGCAAAATGGATTTCCAGTAAGGGGCGTTGTTTATTGACTTACAGAACATCAAGTGAATAAAAACATAATGTTTAGATACCCTACCTTTAACTTCAAAAAAAAGATACCCTACCGTTGTGTGACTAGGATGGACACAACTAATACCAACAGAAACACATATATGGTCAGGCGTACAAAGAGCAAAGTCATACAAAACCAAAGTTTTCCTGGGCAAACGACAAAAATCCCAAAATGATAAAAACGACGATTGATGAAAAAATACAACAAGAATCATTGGCACCAGCCATATCATGACAACACAAAATACTACGAGAATATTCTTCAAAAGAACCACCTCAAGGAAGGGAACGGCGCGCTCGTCGGATGCAACCACCGAAGGCTAGATCGATGGTTTTCACCCTGAGGATCAAGTCCAAAAACTCCAAGCAAAACCTCCAACAAGGTAATGAGGGAAAACATTTCCATCACCACGTATAAATAATTAGGGCCGGACCTAGCACTACTAAGAAAAATAAACATCGCCTATAGAGTGTTTAGCCCGAAGCTCGTGACAGGGTACTAGAGAAGCATCATTGGATCAAAGTCGATTATGTGTTGTTGCTTTCACTTTCCATGACCCTATCACCTACATATGAGTGTGGGAATGACATCAGACACCATGGAAGTGGTGATCAAATGCTACCAAGCTACTAGCGGCGGCAATGATCGTTCGGTGGTCCATGAATCTCGATGAAATTTTAATTATGTTTGAGGTGTTTTGTACTTCAGGTGAATCTTTATAATAGATCTGATCTTTTCGAAAAAGGAAATGCCACCAAGCTAGGGAACTTACTTTTACTCTAAATCACTTGTAGAATTTCACAACAGTGTGGATATATGTTGCCAAAGTACGGTAGTTGTGGACAACCGAAAGAAGCTTACATGGTACTATTATTTCTAAAAGGCAAAGGACCTGCATGTACATCGTTTCACACGTCCTTCCCAGCACACCACGCCGATTGACATGATTTTAATCGCAAAACAAAATCATATAAATGATAAATGATCTCATCACACCGTACCAATAGATCTGTTTTTAGTTGCACACCAACGAATCATTTTTTTCTCGGGTTCAATAGTAGGGGGTAAGGAGGTAACTGTACTCCCCCTCCACCCACCTGTGCCGCCGCAAGTTCCCTACCTTCCATGGACCACTATGTTGGTAGAAGGGTGCTAAAACCCTAGATTTGTGAGTTCGGTTCGCGCCCAGTAGGGGTTTTGAGTTTTTTTTATACCGATTAAGTTGGTGCAGCAACGATGAGAATAATAGTTTCTCGGCTTTTCCCATGTCTATGATCTTCCTCAGTGGGTTGTGGACGAGTTTGGGACGATATCGATCATCGGCCATTTGGTCTTGCGTGATTAGCATTCGTCCATGGCGGGGATGTCATGCGATGGGGATGGCATCGCGAGGTGTTTTTCTTCCCCAGGTCCTTCTCCATTCGATGAAGCTCAACTTCATATGTTTTCATTAGGAAACTTGTGAGGTTTGTGTCCCCTTCCTCCCTCTAGCCTGAATTAGGATTTTCATCTGGCCCTCCTCTGTGGTATCTTTGCTCAGAAGATGAACTTTTCATATCCTGGTCACGACATCTTCTAGTCTATGTCGATGACTTCATATCCGCTGCTTCTACCAGTTATAGGTTTCATCAACGTTGCTCCGATAAGATGAAGACCCGTAGGCAGAACAAGCTCCACTTATAGCTCGCTGCAGGCGGATGGAAAAGTAAGACGACACTGATTTCTTCAAGATTTTTCTACAATTCATACTCTTGGAAGGAAGGTCTTGTAGGGCCTGACTTATTTAATGTATGAACTTGGGCCTTTTCCGTAATAAAATAAAATAAAATGATAAATCGTCGGGAGCTAAAAATGGTTGCACCGATAGAAAAATACTAATTGGAAGGAACAAAAATCTCTGTGTGATATTTAGGATGTGTGATGAATGTTCTAGCATGCATGAACTATACTACTAGATAACCAAGCCCTTCCCTTTTGCTTTATACAACGGCGATCTGACATAACATGAACACTTCTGGTTAAACAAGATTGATTGATTGATCTGTTAGTGCAACACATGGTTGTATCACAGTTCACACACCCTATTTACAGTAGAGGTTGAGTGGCACAAAATCTGTGCAAATTGTCGTGGATAATTTCGTGGTATAAATGACTAGGAAGCTTATGCCCAAATGTATTCTGCTGTAAAAGTTTTGCCCATACTTTTGTGATAAGGGTTCACCCATGCCTCTTATCTAGTGAATGATGAATCGTTCATGAAACCAAGTATTCTACCAGAATTAAATTCAACAAGAGGACCAATGCACAACTAATTGACAATGATGATGTTGATTAATGAAAACTGAAGCACTACACACAGTATAACTTAAAGTACAAATAGCTGGACAAATTACATGGAAATCAGAGTAAGGGTTTGGTTGGTGTTCCACAGCCAAATATCATATCTTAGTATTCAAACAATGCTTCGTTCTGCCACAATTTCCCTCTTGCTCGTAGCCACGAGGGGCCAAGCAATAGTAACCAATACCTCAGCATCACCAAGGGCAAATTTATCCTGGCTTATGCCGCAATAGTTGGGCCTGAAACGAATATGACCATGTGCCGCTATGTCGCCAGATTTGGAGTAGGTTTGTATGACAATGTCCAACACTCCTTCAGTTTCTACAGAAACAACTTGCCTCGATAGATATTTAAATACATTATAACTGAGCACCCTCCCAGCCCTCTCAGACCATCAATATTTCTAATCGTTGGATCGTCACTTTTAGTCGTTTTTGGCCGTCGGATTCGCTCTTAATAGCACCTAAATCGCGCGCACAGTCTTCCTGACTAGCACTGGCCTTCTCGGGCCGCTGCTCCGGTGGTTTTTTCGGAAGATTTGTGTTGATTAGGCCCAATGGGCTGTATCACACCCCCAATCGAGACGCATGATTGGTGGGGGCTTATTACAGAGGATCCAACCGTCGCGGTCGTCAAGGGGGTCGAGAGGTGCGCAAGGGAGATCCAGCAGACGAGTGAGATGCGACTGAATTCGACGATGGTGGATTCAATGGGCGATACGAAGGGGCATTGATGCACGGATGTAGAGAGTCGGAGCAGCGGAGTTACAATCAATAATGGTGGTCGAGGCGCGTTACTCTCCGGCGCCGACGGTGGATGTGCGTTACAATCCCGCTGCCTCATCCTCCTTAGTTCACACCCAGATATCCGTATATATGCTTTTCTTGCCTATGTTGATGCTACGTCTTCTTCCATGTTGCGGATATTTTGTACCCCTGCGCTCCTCCTCCCCCATCAATGATGTTGTTTTTCTCTCCAGAATTGTTGCTGGTGTTGTTAGTCAAGTTGTTGGAAGCCCTTCACATCTTTTGTCGCCTCAATCCGCCCATTCAACAGTCAGCAGTCATCGTAGCACTAGGCTTCTTCATCTCCTGCTTGAGTCAGCGGTTCATGTGGAGGATCTGTCGTGTGTAAATGTCTTGTGTGCCGATCCAAGGTAAGATGTCTTTCATGTAAGATTATCCAGTGTTGTAAGATCGGTTAGCCTTGATATAAAAACTATATAACATAGTTTAGAAATTAGTCTTTTTCTGGCTATAATATCTTTCTCTATTCAAATAAATATGTGATCTGGATGTTACTGATTACTCATGGAGTGATTTAATGGTGTTTCAGGCAAACATGAGTTGATGAGTATCAAAATGGGCACTGTCTGATCTATACTTTTTTGTTACTCAAGGTCCACAAGCGCAATGAAGGATTTTTCTCTCTCTTACAGTCATATGAAAAGGAGTCGCTGACAGATAAATCCTAGGACCATACTCCATGTACTTTCCTCCATTTATCTTTCAGCGAAATCATTTTTTTTCACATTGTGCTCCAGCTTCATAATGTGTATACTTATATCAGATCAACATGAGTGTGTTATTACAGGTTGCGGACTTGCACTATATATGCAAGTGATTTGTAGTTGTCTGGTAACCAGATCCATCTCTTCACTAGCTCTGCGGATATTTCCTACAAGTTATTGTTTCAACCTTTTATTATAGTGTGTATTACAGTATAAGAACGGCGTATAAAAAGTTCATTTGTTCTACTGGGCAATAGTTATTTTATTTGCATATTCATGTGACGAGCACGTAACATCTCTTTTTTCTCATGCTTAGGCTCTACCAGTGAATATATTATATAGCTCGCCAAGAATATGAGAGCCTTGGTTATGTACCGCCAAATTAGGCTTTGGTTAAATAGATATTACTAACTTCGGATTGTTATTCTGCAAAATTCGATGCATTGCCTAGGTTAATATTATGAAGGATCTTAATACCACTGCAGATTTATGAAGAGTCATGAAACAAAAATATCTATATGTTCTGGTTAATTTCGATCTAATCCAGGTCATGTATGGATTGGAACTGAAATCCAGAGTCATTGTCGAGGAACTAAAGAAGATACGACTTGTCAGGTCAGTTAGGCTCAACTCTCTAGAGTTTCCTTTTTTATTTTTGGTCTGTTTTGTATTTCTCCAGCAAGGGATAAATCACATATCTAGAGATAAGGTTGTGGAGCAACTTCTACTTTGCCAGCCATGTTACAATTACTAGGAGATTTTGCTTAGTTGATAGTCAAAACTCACTTTTGTTTTAGTTTCCATCTGAATTAGTTTTACAACTGAGTTTTCCTTGCTATGCGATCCATGATTAATGGGTGTACTTTTAGTGGGCCAACGACCTGTTTTTTTTTGCAAATAGCACTTTCTGTGGAGTTTCCTTCAATCATCACATATGTTCTGGTTGGTGCTCTCATGTATTTGCGGAAATTTGAAAATGTATTAATATATTTCACTTTTTCAAGTAGACAATATTTCATTCCATTTCCATTAAGTGTTGGTGCCAGGCCGAATGACCATCACGGGGTTCTTTTCCACACTGATGTTATGTAAGTTCTCAATTTGGAAAAGAGGTAATGGCAGCAGTTACGCCATCTAGGCACTATTCCAGTGTCATGTCCATGATGTATCAATTGAGAACTTCCTTACTGATCAATTCTAGGGCGATAGTAACAATCAATAAAATCTGCTCATAGGTGTAGATCAAACGGTAGTTTTTCCTTTGAGGGTAGATCAGATGGTTGCTCTACATTACCTATCAATAAGATTTAGACTTGTGATTTCATTTTCTCATATTTTGATAGGCGTTCATACAGATATGAGTAATGCAGTATACATTAGAACCCTTTTTTTGTGGGTATATGTTGGAGCCTTAACTTATAAAAACAGTTTTTTAAGTAACTTATTATAGATCCATTTTATAAAGACACATAAAGTTACATGATTAAATTAATTGCTAAGTATTGTTCGTTGTATTGCTATCATGTGCGCAGTGGAGAATTTGGTACATATGGTTCACCTTGTCCCTATAATTCTTACCTTTTTTATCAGATATTCCCTTGTACTGTACATGCTTTCCATCTTCGGAAGCTACTGGCTAACTATTGCACTCCTTCATTGCCAAACTCCCTCTTCTTTTGTGGTGGCAATCATTTTACAAGTCACCTTAATGTTTTATCTCTCATATATTCATAAATATAGCTACCATTTTATTGGAAAAATAAACGGGTGCAGCAACGCCTGCCGTCATGGGCTAGTAGGTAACCATCAAAACACTCCGGCATTGCTTCAATTTTTGAATCAAGCAATACAATTTGGTTAGACGAGGGATTAATGATATGAGTGAATCCACTATCATCGAACATAAGTTCCCCAGATAGTGGGGAGCAAGCAACTCGGCCACCATATTTGAAAGGCCATGACCCATGTTTGACGACCTGGACAAGCATGATAGTGGCCTGGACGGTTCGTTTGACAGTCTGCAAGCATAACTCTAGCGTGCAAAAAGAGTTCTCAACGGGAAGTGTAGATGCACCAGGGCCATATGCACCGCCATAGTTGGACACATAATTTATCAATGCTTTATCTTGAGACGCTTTTGTGCCTCCACCTTTTACTTTTAGTTGGATTTCAATGTCAACCAAGTCAGTAAACACAATGGCACGTGACGGGCCAATCAAGGGAAAAAAAGGATCCTGCAAGCATCATCGATCAATCACGCCATTAATAAGCAAGATATATAGGTACCCCCAAGAAAGGAAATAATAACAGAGAGGTTGACACAAGAGAAGCCTGTGCAATAATCAAGATCTCCAAAGAAAAGAGAAATGAGGATTGTAGCAATGCTTACATCTTGTGTGAGTTCCAGGGCCTCGCTCCTACCGCGGGAGAAGAGAATGTTGCGGTTGTGATCCGCGACGTCGCGGACGGCAACCATGCCGTAAACGGACAATGGCCACTGGAGGCCACCGGCTACTTTTACAAGCTTGATGGAGAGGACCTGCAAGGTCGCCGGGTTGGACCCGGCTCCCTGGGATGATATGTGTCCGGGCGTGTAGTGTGTAAACTGCATGGAGCTTAGCGCCGCTGCAAGCAAGTGAAGCGCATGTCAGAAAATAAAGATGTTCTAGCATGCATGGATGAATAGTTAGTGCTAGTTAAACGAGATTGATTGATTGACTCGTTGGTAACTCACTCGAGTCCGTGAAGAAACCGCAGGTTTCGCCCCATGCAGATTCCCAGACACGAACGTGCGAAGCGAATTTCTTCGCCTCATACGCAACTCTCCTCGTCGGCATCGTCCGGGCCCATCGGCGCCGGCGTCTCCGCGGTCGCTGGTTTGCACGCTGAGCCCTCCATCTCAATCTACCGGCCGGCGATCGATGGCGAGAGGGTGTGCGTGTTCTGTTCAGGTTGACTTGTTTACTTGTAGGTGAGTGGGTCTCCACGATCGCAATATGTATCGGATTCGGATAGGCCAAGCCCATCCGCTCGTCCAAGCGCGATCGAGGGGGGGAACAAGGAGCCAAGGACTCGATTTATTCCTTTACTAAAAAAAAGGACTCGATTTCTTCCCAAAACCCCTACAAAAAGATTTTCTTCCAAAAAGCCAGGAAATCACACCCGGACTCTCTCCTCCGTTTTCCATCGGTTCAACTCGGCCCCCTACAACTTACCCACGCTCGCCGGCCACCGCCCAAGTCCAGACCGGAGAAGCTTGATTGTTGGCTGTTTGAAGATATTTAGATGGTGCCCGACGGAGGCGTGAAGGACCAGGAGGCCTCCACCTCGAGCTCGCCGTCTCCACCGGCTGCCGCGATAACGATGGCTGCGCGGCCGCCTAGGCCAGTGAGGTTTAAGAAGATCGCCAGGTGGCACCCGCTGAAGTACCACCGGTTCCGCGTGTGGGCCACCAAGACGATGGTCGACGCATCATCGTCCGCTTGGGCGGCAAGGGGAGCCGGGGATGTGACCACGGCGGTGGCGACGGCGCCCAAGGAGAGTGAGCAGGAGGACGGGAAGGAGCACATATGCGGCGGCTGGAAGAGGTAACCTCATGCTCTCTCGGATGACCCTAGCTACAACTCTCTAGGTCTTTGCATGCTAGAATCTGTACTTCTAGTTCTAGGCTAAGTTAACAATGGCATTGTTTCCCTCGGGTGTAGATGAAACAACCTAAGCACTTTCGTACCACAAAAGTAAGATGGTCACTGGGAAAGATTACGTAGCTTGGTTCCTTGTCACTCCTCAGTCCTCACTTGTTGTCGCTCTTTGCCGCAACTTGTAAGAGCATCTCCAACAGACGCGCGGTAGTGCGACGCGCTAATAAAAAAGTTTTGCAGCGCCGAAATAGCGTTTTTGCGCGCGGGAGGTTTTCCAGACGCACAAAAGCAATGTTTTAAATAGCGGGCTATGCCAAATAGCAGCGGACCTCAAAATCAGCTATAGCGGAGCTATAGCGGGCTATAGCAGGCTATAGCGGGAAATTTATACATGAGTCCATTTAGCGGCACCCTGCTGAAAAGGCTATAGCGGGCTATAGCGGAGCTATAGCCGGCTATTTAAAACTATGACAAAAACACGATGCCCAATGCGGCGGCCCCACCTGCAGCAGCCCCCGCGCACAATCCGATGCCTCAAATTTGCAGCCCCGCAGCCCGCGCGCACACCCGTGCGCTGAAGTTTTTTTAGCGCGCTCTACTTTACAACGCCTGCTGGAGCGCTTTTTTTTTTCCTCCGGCGCACAAAAACGCTGGTTTTTAGCGCGTGAGGTAGTTTTGGGGTGCCTGTTCAAGATGCTCTAATGTAGCGATTGTTGGGTGTATATATGTAGATGCATTGTATGCTGAGTTGCTGACATGGTTATAGAGAAATCCCTCGTGTCAAGAGCATGCTTCAACGGTGGTCCGTAGACACAATCACTGTTGGCACACCATAGTAAATTACCATGTGGGCCGTGCGACCACTATGACGTTATCAGAAGAAAAGGTTAGAAATACTTAAAACTGGATTATATAAACTTTTTCAAAGGTTGCCTATTGAATTAGTCATGCCTCTGAGTCATCGATCGATGTTCCCCAAATTATCTAACTTGGTGAGAAATGCAGAAACATCTCATGTAATATGTTGTAATTAGTACTATGTTTTACCATGGATAAGAGTGTGATGTTAATTGGGATGTGATCAATAGTGTGGGCATCAATTGCTTGTGTCTTTATTTCTCTCTCCCTCTCTCTCACTGAGCCTTTTTGTGTGAAAAAACTGCTATAAACCATTTTAATAAACGAACATACAATGCATAGTTTTTGTTGTTAGTTTACTCAGAGTGTGATCTGTACAATTGTACCTACACTGGTATTTTCTTTTAAGCGGTGCTTGGTGATGTGTGTTACTGTGACACTATCAAGCACCTATAAGGTTATAAAACCACCACTTGGAGATGCTCTTGCCAGCAATTACCAAACCATATGAGCTGTTTAACCTTGATAGTGCATGTGGCAACTGTAAGCCTATTCTTCATCTATAATATTCCTTAATTCTTCCCTTGCGAGCATCTGTGGTTGCAGTGAGGATGGAAGCTTGCATTGCGGATATTCTAGCTTCAGAGGGAGAAGAGCAAGTATGGAAGACTTCTACGACATGAAATCATCTAAAATAGATGCTAAACATATAAACCTCTTTGGAGTATTTGATGGTGAGAAATTCACTGTTCGAGCACTTCATTCTGTCTCGTTTATTGTTCAGACTAAAATTCTTTTGTCATCACAGGACATGGTGGTTCATGTGCCGCTGAGTATCTCAAGGAGCACTTATTTGAAAATCTCTTGAAACATCCAGCTTTCATTAGTGATACAAAAACAGCAATAAGTATGATGTCTACTCATGAGTGTTATTTCAAAATCATTCAATGCATCTAGTAGGTAATCAGCCATAGTAACTAATGGTAATTCTCAGGTGAGAGCTATACGAAGACTGACTCAGATTTCTTGGATGCTGAAACCAATATTCATAGAGAGGACGGGTCAACTGCATCAACCGCAATTTTGATTGGCAACCATCTTTATGTGGCAAATGTTGGTGATTCACGGGCTGTAATATCGAAGGCGGGCAAAGGTGTGATTTTTTTTCCGAAACTTTTATCCCAATTAGTGTTAACCATGCATTATATGTTATTGTAATAAATGTTTGCATACATTACTTATTATCATGATCCTGGTGTGTTATTCAAATTTGCGATGAATCTCGTCGAGATGGTGTGTCATGGAGCAATTTATATGTTATTAGAATTAGTATTTATTTTGTATCATGTCAGTAATGCATGCTAGTTAATTTTACATTCACTTTTCTCTGTCAAATGGAGTACTGGACGTATCTTTTTTTAGGTATGTACAAGGGTGCAAACTGGTAGTGTATTTGAGAAAATGCATATTTATATAAAACAGCACCTGAAAATGCCTATATGGAAAACACCAAGACCGAATCGGAATTGTGTTGGCTAACATTTTATCACTGTTAGTATTTCATTGGATAATGCATCTATGACCTTGTTGCCTAAATTTCGTGGTTGGCTTGCAAATTACATTTGTGCAAGAAAGCAAGATTATATTGCACGAGCAGCTTATCTACCAGTATCTGTTGATATAGGAATACACATAAGGATCATATAACATATTGGTAAATCAGTTCGGTCTGTCTTCTTTGCAGCTATTGCGCTCTCGGATGATCACAAACCAGACAGAAGTGATGAGCGGGAACGGATTGAGAATGCTGGAGGAGTTGTTACATTTAGTGGTAATCCTAACACTGGTTATGTGGTGATTTACTGTGTTGAAAACCAAGCACGTGTTTGTTGAAAGATCTATTATCTGATAATGCCAAATGTTTGGTTTGCAGGAACATGGAGGGTAGGTGGTGTACTTGCAATGTCTCGGTCATTTGGAGATCGTTTGTTGAAGCGGTTTGTTGTTGCAGAGCCTGAGATTCAGGTGATCAAGCAATACACATTAACATGCTATTATGTATACCGACTGCAAAGAGACCATTACACAATAATGCCCTAGGTCCTGATAGATTTCATGAATGCGCTTGGCCATAGGGCAATTTACTCAAGCATTTGCAAATTATTTGTCAGGAACAAGAAATAGATGATGAATTGGAGTATCTGATTTTGGCTAGTGATGGCCTGTGGGACGTGGTGTCAAATGAGGTTAGTATGTCGAGTAATACCAAATTCCATACACGGTTACGTACACATTTTACCTTCCCATTTTTGCACTATGGCTGGCAATAGTAAAATCTCTAGTGCACTTTCTTGGGGAACTATATTGCCCTCCGTTCAAAAAAAAATGAAGTTCTAGATTTGTCCACTTTGTAGAAAAAGATGTCAATATCTAGAGAGCTAATATCACCAAGAGTCATAGAACTTGCGTTGGATGTTCAGTTTGGTGTTAGAACTTTGGAAATACGGATTTGTGGTTATCTAACTTGACTCAAGCATGCAAATACGGTCACAACACGCGTATGTGGACGGATTTGTGTGTACGACCCCAGCTGTCAGTGAGTGCGCGATGTATTTTTGCCCAAAACACCCTTGTATTATTATTTTTGCGAAAAAAGTCAAATGTTGCGATGACTTTTTGCACGAAACAGCGTCACATTTTTTTTGTGGAGTGCTCATAAATGAGCAAATTAACAAAAAAAGGGGGGACACTAGGTCTCCAACACCCGCGTCCAACAATCAACAAACGAGCCCCGCTAGGCCGCTACAGCCACTACACGAGTCCAGTTCTACTGTCTAAAATGGATAACTATATCTATTGAACCAAGCCTATTGTGGAGCTTAAACGGCTGCACATACTCCAGCCTCTAACTTGCATGCGCTATTTTCTTAAAGAAACTGTAAACCATAGGAAATAAGTTATGCCCAAATATTTGTGTGTTACAAATATACATACAAACAATGATTAGTAAATAAAAAATTAAATATAAACCTGTGTATTGTATAAAAAATGTTTAGTTAATACGGACATTTAAAATGTTTATTGAATAATTATGTTTAATGTACAAAAAAATAGAATGTGAAGTTAATATGGATTTTTTTACTCATGACACCATTGAATATCCATATCAACAGTTTAATTTTTTTAATTAATATGTTTAATGTATCCTAAAAAATTATGTAATTTCAATATTGGACAAGATTGAATATCCATATCAGCAGTTCAAATTTTAAGTTTTGGAATATTTTAATTATACAAACACTGGACTACAAAAATGTGCGTACAATTATTGAAATATTCGTATAATTAAATTAATATGTTTGAATTGTAATTTTACAAATATTTGTATTATTTGAAATTATACAAACATTTTTAAAATTCATAAATGTTTTTAAGTATATATAAATTTTAAAATAATAATACATGAACAAATTAAAAGTAGGTTATTTCAGTGGTGTTTACAATATTTATAATACATGAATATTTAAACGTTATTTTTATTACTAAGATCATAATTGTATATGGTAAGTCAAGAACAATATTTAAATATTTTATTTACTTATCATCGTCTGTATGTATATTTTTAACACACAAATATATGAGCATAACCTGCGTTTTACAATTATCTTAAAGAAAATAGCGAGTGCAAAAAAGGTTGCAGTACCTGCTGAGGTCCACGCACCGCTTGGTTCAATAGATTTTGTTATCCTTTATAGAGAGTACAACGTGAATGGTGTAGTAGTTATAACGACTCGTTTAATAATTTTTGGTTGCATGTTCGAAACCTGGCTTCCACGTTTTTGTGTTAATTTGCTCTTTTATGAGCAGTACAGTGGTCTATCTTTTGCACAAATAAAGAAAGTTGACAGGGTTTCATGCAAAAATTCATTGCAGTGTTTGGCTTTTCTCAAAAAAAAGTAATACAAGGGTGTTCTCTGGAAAAAATGCATCGCTCACTCAGCGGCAGATGGGTCCATACATACTAATGCGTCTGTATACGTGTGTTGCGACCGTATCTGAACGTTTGGTCAAATTAGATAACCACAAATTCGTATTTTCAAAGTTCTAGCACTAAACTGAACACCCAGCGCAAGTTATGTGACTCTTGGTGATATTACCTCATATCTAGAACACCAAATTAGTTTCATTAGAATTTTTAGAAAATAAACATACATGCCATGTATATTTAATATTGTATATCTTACCATAATTTTCTATAAACCTGGTCAACTTAAGGAAGATTGACTTAGGACGAATGTAGAACTTCAAATATTTTGGAACAAAGTGAGTAGTATGAGTTACAACAAATAGGGACATGTATATGTCATACTTGGGGATGTGATGTATTGAACTTGACATGTCTAGTGTGAACCATTGTCAGAACGCAGTTACGCAAACCAATTTGGTTTGAGCCTTATTCGATCAATTAATATACATGTCATTTTACGATCTACAATTTGTTTACTTGTGCAAAGTTACTATCTCTTATTCTCTTCATTTGACAAGAAATAATTTTCTTTCCCACAACTCATTTGATCTTGCACTTAAATCCATTGTCGGTTGCCAAATTTGTGCTCATATATAGTAAGTGTAGTTTTGCAGCACGCCGTTGCATTTGTGAATGACGAGATGGGCCCTGAAGCTGCAGCCCGGAAGTTGACAGAGATCGCTTTTGCACGTGGGAGCACCGATAATATAACATGCGAGTCCCGCTTCGGTACAACCCCCCTCGCAATACATATAAAGGGTATTATAGGCATTTCACAATTTGTATCTATCTTTGTAGTAACTTATACACCGGGGAGTTTAATTGGGCCGGCCCACTTGCGGTGCCATGCGGATGAAAAATGGCGAAAAACGATCGCACAAGCTGGGAATCGAACCCACGACCACTCAAAAGATTAAGTGCGTCCACAACCACTGCGACAGCATGCCTTTGGTTGATAATGTAAAGCTAGGCTCATTAAGTAAGTGACCGACTGGGAATTTTAATAAGATTTTACGAACACTTTGTGAACTGGTCATTTTTCCATAATTTCTTTTTATTTATTTAATTTCCTTTCCCTGTTACATTTCTTCTTTCTTGTTCAAAAAATGGTCATGCTTTCAAAATGTTGCCCAAAATTTCAAAAGGTTCGTTATGTCCATATTTAATTCATAAATTAGAAATTATTTGCATTTTTGAAAATTGTAAGGTAATTTCATAAAATTTTTGTGTCTTTCACTTTTTTTCAAAATGTCAAAATTCAAATATTTTTTTAAAAGCACAAACAAATTTGTGAAAACAAACATTTTCTCAGAGCATGGACAAAAAATAAATTTCAAAACATTTTTCAGAAATGAGACTAAATATATGATATCAAAAAAGTGTTCTAAATTTGCCTGAACATTTTTTGGATTTGTGAATTTTTTTTTAAAATGAGAATTTTTTTATTTCCGAACAAATTTCAATAGTCGCTTAACAGGAGCGATGTCGTCACTTAGTTGGGCAAGGCCTAAGATTTTATTTTCTATTCTATTTTTTGTTTTTCTCATTTTTTGTTAATTTATCTTTTTTTCCTTTTTAAACTTTTTTTAAACCTGTACAAAACTTGAAATACCAAAGTTACAGTTTAAAGTAACTAATTCAAATCATGATTTTAATTCTTTTTTTGTTTATATATTTATTAAATGTTTTTAAAAAACATTTGTTGTTTTGAATTCTATCATTTTGTATTTACTAGTTATGTTAGAAACTTAAAATGACAGTTTTAAGTATCTATATAAATTATGATTTTAAATACATTTTTCCTTCAAACCTGGCATGGATGACTACTTGGGCATGCTATGTTGAACATGGTGTATTTTTTGGACATTCTTGAAATGACCTAAACATTTGCGAGTAGGTGGTATGCCCATGGTAGGCATCCATGCCTCTAATATTTTTTCCATGGCCTTGTATGACAAATTAAAGGCACCAATCCAAGTTGCATGGGTTTTCGACAAGTTTTGCATTTTCTAAAGTTTTCTCGGTCAAAAAAGATCGATAAATGGCTAGACGTGTCGCAACTTGCATATGGTGTCGGAAGTAGTTCAAATCTTCCATGGTGTTCGACAAGTTTTGCATTTTTCTAGAGTTTTCTCAGTAAGAAAATGCAAAAAAAGGTTGGACGTGTCGCAACTTGCATACGGTGTCAGAAATTGTTCAAACATGGCATGGATGCCTATGAGGGGCATGCACACCTGGTGGCTATAGTTGGGATCATTTCAAGGATGAACAAAAATAGACTACGTTGGACAAAGTATGTTCTGAGGCCAGAAGGCTCCGCCTAAGAGCATGTTATTTTTCGACATCCTTGAAATTTTAAGGGCCTCGTATGAACAATTCAAGGCATCATAAAAAGTTTTTTGGGTTTTCGACAAGTTGTGCATTTACTGGAGTTTTCTCGGTGAAAAAATGACAATTAATGACAGAACATGTCGCAACGTGCATACAGTGTCGGAAATAATTCAAACCAGGTATGGATGCCTTACATGGGCATGCCCACTTGCTTGCAAAAGTTGGGGCAGTCTTGATATTTCCAAAGAAATATCATGTTCAATGAAGAGTGTTCGAATAGGCCAGAAGGATCTGTTTGGGAGCAACTCATTTCTCGACATCCCATAAATGAACCCATTTTTTCATGGCCTTGTATTCAAGGCACCATGCCAAATGGTATGGGTTTTTGCCAAGTTTTGTCTTTTTTGGAGTTTCTCAGTGAAAAAGTCCTATTAATGTCAAAACGTGCATACAGTGTCGGAAGTCGTTCAAACCAGGCATGGATGCCTAAAATGGACATGCCGACTTGTCCTTAAATTGCCCCATTTTTCATGGCCTTGTATGACCAATTCAAGGCACCATGCCAAATTATTTGGGGTTTCGCCTAATTTTGCATTTTTTTTGAAGTTTTCTTGGTTAAGAAGGCCGATAAATGGCCGGACGTGTCACTACTAGCATATGGTGTCGAAAATCATCCAAACCAGGCATGCCTACCTTCTTTCAAAAGTGGTATTCATTTTAAGGATGTCCAAAAATAGACTATGTTCAATGGAGGGTGTTCGAATAGGCTAGAAGGGTCCGTTTGAAAGCTTGTTGCTTTTCGAAATCCGTCAAATAACCTCCAATATTTTCCACCAACTTTTATGACCAATCAAGACACAATGCCAAGTTGTTTAGATCTTTGAGAAGTTTTGCATTTTCTAGAGTTTTCTCCGTGAAAATAGGGTGATAAATGGTCAGACGTGTTGCAACATGTAAATGATATTGGAAGTCGTTCAAACCTGACATGGATGCCTCATATGTCCATGCCAGGCTCTTACAAGACGCTGGGATCATTTATCCATAGCCTAAAATATACCAGTTAGATGAGTGTATTTGTAATTCCCGTCATTATCACTCAACATAAACTTTTTTTATTTTTTCCTAACAATTTCCAGAAATTTGTCAACAGTTTTGGAATTTCAAAGTGTGTATGAAAATTGTACTAACTTGAACACTTTTTTCCAATTTGAAAAAAATGTTTGTGGTTTGTTTTCCAATAATGCTTGCCAATTTGAAAAAGTGTTTGCATTTTTTTAATGTTCGAAAATTGAAAATTTGTCATGTTTTCAAGAAAATGTTTACAAATTTGATAAATTATTCGTCTTTTTAAAAAATGTCTACAGTTTCAGAATTTTTTTTACAATTCTGAAAAACTGTTCTCAAGATTTGGAAAATATTCACAATATCAAAGTATTTTTCAAAAAAAGGTTCAGAAATTTGAAAAAAATCACGTTTCCAAAAGAATTTCATATTTTTTTAAAAATCCAAAAGTTTAAAAAACACATTAGTTATTTTAGCTATAAAAGACGCTTTAGCTAGAATGTCCGGTCCGGTTGTATACCAGTTTTGATCTTCTACAGTATTCCTCATAAAAAAACACCTACAGTACGTCAATTCTAGGTGATAAATTACTGCGCCACACAATTATCGCCAACTCGTGATGGTTCTGGTGGCTAGTAGAAATTTCACGACCCTGGAGGTCTTGTGTTCTATACCTACTAATAGCACTGTTTTTTTGGATTTTTGATCCGTGTGTGCGACAGTACACAATCACTAATGGGCCGGCCCAAGGCGGACTCAGAACAGGCCAGATCTCCGACGTATTTTCTAGAAAGACTATCTTACCCTTTATTATGAAGGGGTGTGGACAGATCTCGTCCGTTAATGTGTTTTTGGGAGGTTGTACCGAAGAAGAAGTGATAACATGCATAGTTGTAGAATTTCACCATGCCAACTAGTGATCAAGGTTGATTTCCTTGTTTTTTTGGGAAACACTTCCCTTCAACCGACAGATTTGATCGCTTGCGTCTGCCGCCTCCGTCTATTGGCACGTGTCTCCACGGACCCCATATACTGTGTTTATTTTATATCTTGTGATGTTTCAGCCGTAATTGTCTTTGTTATGTACTTTGTTTAATAATTAAAAAATGGTTGTCTGCATCATAATAATACAGAAGCCGGGGGGTTAACCTTCTTTTCGAAACAATATGAAAAAAATGTCAACGGTGATCAGGCCAAAAGGTAAAGAAGAGGCGGCTATATATATGGGTGAAGGCGGGAGACACACATTTTTTTTCTCGAATATACACGAGTGTGCATATCATATATTAAAGAAGGCAAAAAATGCCTCCACCACCAATTTACAAAGGTCTCTTTACAACGCTACTCCTCACTACTCGTCCACCGCTCTAGTCTAAGGAAGAAGGGGTCCATATTCCCTTTAAACTTGCCGGCTATCAACCATAACCTTCCTTCAGACCTGACCCTATCCAGGAGCTCACACATTTGAGAAATATCATAATGGGTGAGAAATTATATTGTACTATCTCGTCTGTATCTTTGGTTACCGAATTTGTTAAATATTTATCTTCTTATTGAATGAAATAGGCAGAGCTTGTGCCTCGTTTCAGAAAATAAAATAAAATCAGCCACCATGTTCGATAGCGTTTCTGCTCTCTGTCACGTTCGCATTGCTTTAACCAAGCTTATCACTTTTAGTTGGTGTAATGACGCAGCAAGTTGATTGAATAGTTCAATGGATGACGGAAACACAACTGCCACAGCTTGACGACGCTTTTTGGCTGACCCTACGTCCTTGTTCTATTCGTTTCTTCAGAACCCTGCTTGCATTTTCTTCACGGCTGTCCGAAGAAAAAAGAAAGCTAAAGTAAGTGCAGAGCCATATCCATCCATTGAAGAAGTGCAGGTCTAAATCCACTTCCATGAAAGTAAGGCAACATTTGCAAGCTTCAACTTGGTTTCGCTCATTTCAAACTACCCTTTTCCTGGTTTATTTATTTTTTGAAAAAGATGGGTAACCTTCCGGACTTTGCATCCTCAGATGCACACAATCATAAATTATTTAAATTGATGCAACGCAAGGAGACCACAAATATCAACACGCATAGTACAAGCCACAAAATATATCTATAACTAAGTCGACTTCGTCCATAGCAACACCTTCAAGATGGGATAACACCCTTGCCTCACCATCGCCGTGTCTGGCCAGAGACATCCATGACGAGAATTTTCATTGTGGATGCGAAAACCAAGCAAGGAAAGCTAGAACATCGGCATGGGGACGCCGCCTATAGTAAGGTAACGACGCAAGTTCGTCAATGCTCTGAATGACTACTGAAAGCCAGAACAAGAGTTCTTTTACCCCGGACATGAAGTGTGCTCCAAGCACTATTTGCGAACGGACCGTCTGATAGTTGCACCAGCCAATACTCCGAGAATAACCACTGTGGTGCCCCCCGGAGGAGGCCGCATGCCTCTCCCGGTACTCTACGCAACCATGCAACAATAAAGCACATGCCTGAAGGAGCCACCCAACCCAACCAACCACATCTGGGGGAGGATTGTCCCCCCGCCGCTTGTATTGAGGGAGGTAGTAGTTGTTGGAAATATGCCCTAGAGGCAATAATAAAAGCATTATTATTATATTTCCTTGTTCATGATAATTGTCTTTATTCATGCTATAATTGTGTTATCCGGAAATCGTAATACATGTGTGAATAACAGACATCAACATGTCCCTAGTGAGCCTCTAGTTGACTAGCTCGTTGATCAACAGATAGTCATGGTTTCCTGACTATGGACACTGGATGTCATTGATAACGAGATCACATCATTAGGAGAATGATGTGATGGACAAGACCCAATCCTAAACATAGCACAAGATCGTATAGTTCGTTTGCTAGAGTTTTCCAATGTCAAAGTATCTTTTCCTTAGACCATGAGATCGTGTAACTCCCGGATATCGTAGGAGTGCTTTGGGTATGCCAAACGTCACAACGTAACTGGGTGACTATAAAGGTAGACTACGGGTATCTCCGAAAGTGTCTGTTGGGTGACATGGATCAAGACTGGGATTTGTCACTCCGTATGACGGAGAGGTATCACTGGGCCCACTCGGTAATGCATCATCATAATGAGCTCGGAGTGACCAAGTGTCTGGTCACGGGATCATGCATTACGGTACGAGTAAAGTGACTTGCCGGTAACGAGATTGAACGAGGTATTGGGATACCGACGATCGAATCTCGGGCAAGTAACATATCGATAGACAAAGGGAATAGCATACGGGGTTGATAGAATCCTCGACATCGTGGTTCATCCGATGAGATCATCGTGGAGCATGTGGGAGCCAACATGGGTATCCAGATCCCGCTGTTGGTTATTGACCGGAGAGTCGTCTCGGTCATGTCTGCTTGTCTCTCGAACCCGTAGGGTCTACACACTTAAGGTTCAGTTACGCTAGGGTTGTAGGGATATGTATATGCAGTAACCCGAATGTTGTTCGGAGTCCCGGATGAGATCCCGGACGTCACGAGGAGTTCCGGAATGGTCCGGAGGTAAAGATTTATATATGGGAAGTCCTGTTTCGGGCATTGGGACAAGTTTCGGGGTTATCGGTATTGTACCGGGACCACCGGAAGGGTCCCGGGGGTCCACCGGGTGGGTCCACCTGTCCCGGGGGGGCCACATGGGCTGTAGGGGGTGCGCCTTGGCCTAATGGGCCAAGGGCACCAGCCCCACATAGGCCCATGCGCCTAGGGTTTAAGGGGGAAAGAGTCCTAGGAGGGGAAGGCACCTCCTAGGTGCCTTGGGGGGGAGGGAAACCTCCCCTTGGCCGCCGGCCATAGGAGATTGGATCTCCTAGGCTGCGCACCACCCCCCCTTGGCCCTCCTATATATAGTGGGGGAGAGGAGGGACTTCATGCCTGAACGCCTTGGCCTTTGGTTGCCTCCTTCTCCCTCCCCAACACCTCCTCAACCTCCATAGTGCTTAGCGAAGCTCTGCCGGAGTACTGCAGCTCCATCAACACCACGCCGTCGTGCTGCTGCTGGTGCCATCTCCCTCAACCTCTCCTCCCTCCCTTGCTGGATCAAGAAGGAGGAGACGTGGCTGTTCCGTACGTGTGTTGAACGCGGAGGTGCCGTCCGTTCGGCGCTGGTCATCGGTGATTTGGATCACGTCGAGTACGACTACATCATCACCGTTCTTTTGTACGCTTCCGCTCGCGATCTACAAAGTTATGTAGATGCATCTAATCACTCGTTGCTAGATGAACTCCTAGATGATCTTGGTGTAACGAGTAGGAAAATTTTTGTTTTCTGCAACGTTCCCCAACAGTGGCATCATGAGCTAGGTCTATGCGTAGTTCTTCTTGCGCGAGTAGAACACAATTTGTTGTGGGCGTAGATTTGTCAACTTTCTTGCCGTTACTAGTCCTTTCTTGCTTCAGCGGCATTGTGGGATGAAGCGGCCCGGACCAACCTTACACGTACGCTTACGTGAGACCGGTTCCACCGACTAACATGCACTAGTTGCATAAGGTGGCTGGCGGGTGTCTGTCTCTCCTACTTTAGTTGGAGCGGAATCGATGAACAGGGTCCTTATGAAGGGTAAATAGAAGTTGACAAATCACGTTGTGGCTTTAACGTAGGTAAGAAAACGTTCTTGCTAGAACCCTAATTCAGCCACGTAAAACTTGCAACAACAATTAGAGGACGTCTAACTTGTTTTTGCAGCAAGTGGTTTGTGATATGATATGGCCAAAGTTGTGATGAATGATGAATGATCTATATGTGATGTATGAGATGTTCATGCTATTGTAATAGGATTCACGACTTGCATGTCGATGAGTATGACAACCGGCAGGAGCCATAGGAGTTGTCTTTATTCTTTTATATGACCTGCGTGTCATCAAGAAATGCCATGTAAATTACTTTACTTTATTGCTAAACGCGTTAGCCATAGTAGTAGAAGTAATAGTTGGCGAGCAACTTCATGGAGACACGATGATGGAGATCATGATGATGGAGATCATGGTGTCAAGCCGGTGACAAGATGATCATGGAGCCCCAAGATGGAGATCAAAGGAGCTATGTGATATTGGCCATATCATGTCACGTTTATTATTTGATTGCATGTGATGTTTATCATGTTTTGCATCTTGTTTACTTAGAACGACGGTAGTAAATAAGATGATCCCTCACAATAAATTCAAGAAGTGTTCCCCCTAACTGTGCACCGTTGCGACAGTTTGCTGTTTCAAAACACCACGTGATGATCGGGTGTTTTATTCAGACGTTCACATACAACGGGTGTAAGACAGATTTACACATGCAAACACTTAGGTTGACTTGACGAGCCTAGCATGTACAGACATGGCCTCGGAACACAGAAGACCGAAAGGTCGAGCATGAGTCGTATAGAAGATACGATCAACATGAAGATGTTCAGCGATGTTGACTAGTCCGTCTCACGTGATGATCGGACACGGTCTAGTTTGACTCGGATCATGTAATACTTAGATGGATAGAGGGATGTCTAATCTAAGTGGGAGTTCACTAATAATTTGATTAGTTGAACTTAATTATCATGAACTTAGTCTAAAATCTTTGCAATATGTCTTGTAGATCAAATGGCCAACGTAGTCCTCAACTTCAACGCGTTCCTAGAGAAAACTAAGCTGAAAGACGATGGCAGCAACTATACGGACTGGGTCCGGAACCTGAGGATCATCCTCATAGCTGCCAAGAAAGATTATGTCCTACAAGCACCGCTTGGTGACGCACCCGTTCTCCCTGCAGAACAAGATGTTATGAACGCTTGGCAGGCACGTTTCGATGACTACTCCCTCGTTCAGTGCGGCATGCTTTACAGCTTAGAGCCGGGGCTCCAAAAGCGTTTTGAGAGACATGGAGCATATGAGATGTTCGAAGAGCTGAAAATGGTTTTCCAAGCTCATGCCCGGGTCGAGAGATATGAAGTCTCCGACAAATTCTTCAGCTGTAAGATGGAGGAAAACAGTTCTGTCAGTGAGCACATACTCACTATGTCTGGGTTGCATAACCGCTTGACTCAGCTCGGAGTTAATCTCCCGGATGATGCGGTCATTGACAGAATCCTCCAGTCGCTTCCACCAAGCTACAAGAGCTTTGTGATGAACTTCAATATGCAGGGGATGGAAAAGACCATTCCTGAAGTATTTTCTATGCTGAAATCAGCAGAGGTAGAGGTCAGGAAGGAACATCAAGTGTTGATGGTCAATAAAACCACTAAGTTCAAGAAAGGCAAGGGTAAAAAGAACTTCAAGAAGGACGGCAAGGAGGTTGCCGCGCCCGGCAAGCAAGCTGCCGGGAAGAAGCCAAAGAATGGACCCAAGCCCGAGACTGAGTGCTTTTATTGCAAGGGAAGCGGTCACTGGAAGCGGAACTGCCCTAAGTACTTAGCGGATAAGAAGGCCGGCAAAACAAAAGGTATATGTGATATACATGTAATTGATGTGTACCTTACTAGTGCCCGTAGTGGCTCCTGGGTATTTGATACCGGTGCAGTTGCTCACATTTGTAACTCAAAGCAGGGGCTACGGAATAAGCGGAAACTGGCAAAGGACGAGGTGACGATGCGCGTCGGGAATGGTTCCAAGGTCAATGTGATCGCCGTCGGCACGCTACCTCTGCATCTCCCTTCGGGATTAGTTTTAAACCTTAATAATTGTTATTTAGTGCTAGCTTTGAGCATGAACATTGTATCGGGATCTCGTTTAATTCGAGATGGCTACTCTTTTAAATCTGAGAATAATGGTTGTTCCATTTTTATGAGAGATATGTTTTATGATCATGCTCCTATGGTGAATGGTTTATTCTTTATGAATCTCGAACGTGATGCTACACATGTTCATAATGTGAGTACCAAAAGAAATAAGGTTGATAATGATAGTCCCACATACTTGTGGCACTGCCGCCTTGGTCACATAGGTGTCAAACGCATGAAGAAGCTCCATGCTGATGGACTTTTAGAGTCTCTTGATTATGAATCATTTGACACGTGCGAACCATGCCTTATGGGTAAAATGACCAAGACTCCGTTCTCAGGAACAATGGAGCGAGCAACCGACTTAT
This sequence comes from Triticum aestivum, assembly GCF_018294505.1. Taxonomy (NCBI): domain Eukaryota; kingdom Viridiplantae; phylum Streptophyta; class Magnoliopsida; order Poales; family Poaceae; genus Triticum; species Triticum aestivum. The sequence goes on along the minus strand of NC_057809.1, from coordinate 589,714,868 downwards.
TGGAAATCATACATACCGATGTGTGCGGTCCAATGAGTGTTGAGGCTCGCGGTAGCTATCGTTATGTTCTCACCCTCACTGATGATTTAAGTAGGTATGGGTATATCTACTTAATGAAACACAAGTCTGAAACCTTTGAAAAGTTCAAGGAATTTCAGAGTGAGGTTGAAAATCAACGTGACAGGAAAATCAAGTTTCTACGATCAGATCGTGGAGGAGAATACTTGAGTCACGAGTTTGGGGCACACTTAAGAAAATGTGGAATAGTTTCACAACTCACGCCGCCTGGAACACCTCAGTGTAATGGTGTGTCCGAATGTCGTAATCGCACTCTGTTAGATATGGTGCGATCTATGATGTCTCTTACCGATTTACCGCTTTCTTTTTGGGGCTATGCTTTAGAGACCGCCACATTCACTTTAAATAGGGCTCCGTCGAAATCCGTTGAGACGACACCGTATGAATTATGGTTTGGGAAGAAACCTAAGCTGTCATTTCTAAAAGTTTGGGGATGCGATGCTTATGTCAAGAAACTTCAACCTGAAAAGCTCGAACCCAAATCGGAAAAATGCGTCTTCATAGGGTACCCAAAAGAAACTATTGGGTACACCTTCTACCTCAGATCCGAAGGCAAGATCTTTGTTGCCAAGAATGGGTCCTTTCTGGAGAAAGAGTTTCTCTCGAAAGAAGTAAGTGGGAGGAAAGTAGAGCTTGATGAAGTATTACCTCTTGAACCGGAAAATGGCGCAACTCAAGAAAATGTTCCTGAGGTGCCTGCACCGACTAGAGAGGAAGTTAATGAAAATGATCAAGATACTTCTGATCAAGCCCCTACTGAAATTCGAAGGTCCACAAGGACACGTTCCGCACCAGAGTGGTACGGCAACCCTGTCTTGGAAATCATGCTGTTAGACAACGGTGAACCTTCGAACTATGAAGAAGCAATGGCGGGCCCGGATTCCGACAAATGGCTAGAAGCCATGAAATCCGAGATAGGATCCATGTATGAAAACAAAGTATGGACTTTGACTGACTTGCCCGTTGAGCGGCGAGCCATAGAAAATAAATGGATCTTTAAGAAGAAGACAGACGCGGATGGTAATGTGACCATCTATAAAGCTCGGCTTGTCGCTAAGGGTTATCGACAAGTTCAAGGGGTTGACTACGATGAGACTTTCTCACCGGTAGCGAAGCTGAAGTCCGTCCGAATCATGTTAGCAATTGCCGCATTCTATGATTACGAGATATGGCAAATGGACGTCAAAACGGCATTCCTTAATGGTTTCCTTAAGGAAGAATTGTATATGATGCAGCCGGAAGGTTTTGTCGATCCTAAGAATGCTGACAAAGTGTGCAAGCTCCAACGCTCGATTTATGGGCTGGTGCAAGCATCTCGGAGTTGGAACATTCGCTTTGATGAGATGATCAAAGCGTTTGGGTTTACACAGACTTATGGAGAAGCCTGCGTTTACAAGAAAGTGAGTGGGAGTTCTGTAGCATTTCTCATATTATATGTAGATGACATACTTTTGATGGGAAATGATATAGAACTCTTGGACAGCATCAAGGCCTACTTGAATAAAAGTTTTTCAATGAAGGACCTTGGAGAAGCTGCTTATATATTAGGCATCAAAATCTATAGAGATAGATCGAGACGCCTCATAGGTCTTTCACAAAGCACATACCTTGATAAGATATTGAAGAAGTTCAATATGGATCAATCCAAGAAGGGGTTCTTGCCTGTGTTGCAAGGTATGAAATTGAGCTCAGCTCAATGTCCGACCACGGCAGAAGATATAGAAGAGATGAGCGTCATCCCCTATGCCTCAGCCGTAGGTTCTATTATGTATGCCATGCTGTGTACCAGACCTGATGTAAACCTTGCCGTAAGTTTGGTAGGAAGGTACCAAAGTAATCCCGGCAAGGAACACTGGACAGCGGTCAAGAATATCCTGAAGTACCTGAAAAGGACTAAGGAAATGTTTCTCGTTTATGGAGGTGACGAAGAGCTCGTCGTAAAGGGTTACGTCGATGCTAGCTTCGACACAGATCTGGATGACTCTAAGTCACAAACCGGATACGTGTATATTTTGAATGGTGGGGCAGTAAGCTGGTGCAGTTGCAAGCAAAGCGTCGTGGCGGGATCTACATGTGAAGCGGAGTACATGGCAGCCTCGGAGGCAGCACATGAAGCAATATGGGTGAAGGAGTTCATCACCGTCCTAGGAGTCATACCCAATGCGTCGGGGCCGATCAAGCTCTTCTGTGACAACACTGGAGCTATTGCACTTGCCAAGGGGCCCAGGTTTCACAAGAAGACAAGGCACATCAAGCGTCGCTTCAACTCCATTCGTGAAAATGTTCAAGATGGAGACATAGAGATTTGTAAAGTACATATGGACCTGAATGTAGCAGATCCGTTGACTAAACCTCTCCCTAGAGCAAAACATGATCACCACCAGAATTCCATGGGTGTTCGATTCATCACAATATAACTAGATTATTGACTCTAGTGCAAGTGGGAGACTGTTGGAAATATGCCCTAGAGGCAATAATAAAAGCATTATTATTATATTTCCTTGTTCATGATAATTGTCTTTATTCATGCTATAATTGTGTTATCCGGAAATCGTAATACATGTGTGAATAACAGACATCAACATGTCCCTAGTGAGCCTCTAGTTGACTAGCTCGTTGATCAACAGATAGTCATGGTTTCCTGACTATGGACACTGGATGTCATTGATAACGAGATCACATCATTAGGAGAATGATGTGATGGACAAGACCCAATCCTAAACATAACACAAGATCGTATAGTTCGTTTGCTAGAGTTTTCCAATGTCAAAGTATCTTTTTCTTAGACCATGAGATCGTGTAACTCCCGGATATCGTAGGAGTGCTTTGGGTATGCCAAACGTCACAACGTAACTGGGTGACTATAAAGGTAGACTACGGGTATCTCCGAAAGTGTCTGTTGGGTGACATGGATCAAGACTGGGATTTGTCACTCCGTATGACGGAGAGGTATCACTGGGCCCACTCGGTAATGCATCATCATAATGAGCTCGGAGTGACCAAGTGTCTGGTCACGGGATCATGCATTACGGTACGAGTAAAGTGACTTGCCGGTAACGAGATTGAACGAGGTATTGGGATACCGACGATCGAATCTCGGGCAAGTAACATATCGATAGACAAAGGGAATAGCGTACGGGGTTGATAGAATCCTCGACATCGTGGTTCATCCGATGAGATCATCGTGGAGCATGTGGGAGCCAACATGGGTATCCAGATCCCGCTGTTGGTTATTGACCGGAGAGTCGTCTCGGTCATGTCTGCTTGTCTCTCGAACCCGTAGGGTCTACACACTTAAGGTTCAGTTACGCTAGGGTTGTAGGGATATGTATATGCAGTAAACCGAATGTTGTTCGGAGTCCCGGATGAGATCCCGGACGTCACGAGGAGTTCCGGAATGGTCCGGAGGTAAAGATTTATATATGGGAAGTCCTGTTTCGGGCATCGGGACAAGTTTCGGGGTTATCGGTATTGTACCGGGACCACCGGAAGGGTCCCGGGGGTCCACCGGGTGGGTCCACCTGTCCCGGGGGGCCACATGGGCTGTAGGGGGTGCGCCTTGGCCTAATGGGCCAAGGGCACCAGCCCCACATAGGCCCATGCGCCTAGGGTTTAAGGGGGAAAGAGTCCTAGGAGGGGAAGGCACCTCCTAGGTGCCTTGGGGGGGAGGGAAACCTCCCCTTGGCCGCCGGCCATAGGAGATTGGATCTCCTAGGCTGCGCACCACCCCTCCTTGGCCCTCCTATATATAGTGGGGGAGAGGAGGGACTTCATGCCTGAACGCCTTGGCCTTTGGTTGCCTCCTTCTCCCTCCCCAACACCTCCTCAACCTCCATAGTGCTTAGCGAAGCTCTGCCGGAGTACTGCAGCTCCATCAACACCACGCCGTCGTGCTGCTGCTGGTGCCATCTCCCTCAACCTCTCCTCCCTCCCTTGCTGGATCAAGAAGGAGGAGACGTGGCTGTTCCGTACGTGTGTTGAACGCGGAGGTGCCGTCCGTTCGGTGCTGGTCATCGGTGATTTGGATCACGTCGAGTACGACTACATCATCACCGTTCTTTTGAACGCTTCCGCTCGCGATCTACAAAGGTATGTAGATGCATCTAATCACTCGTTGCTAGATGAACTCCTAGATGATCTTGGTGTAACGAGTAGGAAAATTTTTGTTTTCTGCAACGTTCCCCAACAGTAGTGACATTAGCGGATGGGTGGGACGCCTTTCCTTCTAAGAACGCTGTCACAACCATCGAGGAGCCTACCATAGCTCGAGCCATCATGCCCAGACCATCCAGCCGCCTCTGCGCTGAACCAATCGGCCTAACACGATACACACACCTAGCACACGACGTGTCATAGCCGATGGACAACCGTCGAGCTCCCAATGTTGCACGGGAGCCCATGCAAATTTGGATCAACATAGTCGCAGGGCAATGCCCACGACTACCTCCACCACTATCTACAATCAGGGCCGGTGCCCCAACCAAATGAGTCCTCAATCGTTAGCTAGATCCGAGTGAGGGTGCATTGTCACACCATGGGGCCGACACCACCACAACAGCCTTGCGCGACCGCATCACCTTTGCCCCGAGGATGATGCCCACTCCGGTCTTCCCCTTGCGTAGCCCACAATGTCGACGTGTCTACACCGTCGTACACCACCAGCCCCATCCGGGGCCATTGCCTCGGGTTACGGGCTCCTACGTGTGCATGCTAGCCATCACCGCCAAGGCACATTCCACTGCCTTCAGCATGAGTGCAACACATCTACAACATATTGGTATCACTTCCTGCAACCGCCTTGAACGTTGACACCTGCCATTGCCCCTATGTCGAGCCTGCATAGTAGCTCGTTGGAGAACGCCGCCGCAACCCTATATGGATCATGGCACCTGACCTACGCCACAAAGCCAAACAACAGCCCCATCGCCGATGATGTCATGTGAGCTTTGCTTGGCGACACCCTTCGATGGCGATTGATAGTGGGCAAGAGTTCCACCCAGGTCGCCTTGCCCCGAGGAGCGGCACGGCCACAAAGGTTCGGGGCAGGGGTTTTGTGTGTGTGTGTGTGTGTTGTTTTCCCTCGAGAGATTGGTTTAAGCCTTTCTCTTGGAAAAGAAATGTGTTTACTAGTTCTGCATTCTCATGATATGATAGTAAAATAAAACAAGCATACCGGGACAAAAGTAAAAGAAATCCATAAGCTATATAATTATTTTTCAACTCACGAGTTGCCGATCCAATCAATGGCAGCCCGACACATCAGTCATGGTGACCATTAGGAGCGACGTCGGCTGAGAAATAATTTACACGCTGACTGCTTTGCTACTGGACCGCCTGAAACTGCCGCGGCCATAGGCATCACATCCTTGATCGTTGGCCCTTTCATGTGAGTAGAATATCTAAAGTAGTTATGATATAATCTAGAGTAGTAATCCCTTCGTTCGGAATTACTTGTCGCAGAAATGGATGTACCTAGATGTATTTTAGTTCTAGATACATTCATATTCGAGACAAGTAATTCCGAACGGAGTAGTTATGATAACGGGCGGTTAAGAAGTTGCGGACGGCTAAAAAAGTAAACTCGTCATTGTACACCCGTCACACCCTACGCGCGCACGGCATTGTAAATTGGCGTGGGATCGCACGCGACGGTGCAGATCAAGCCCGCCGTCTCTTTCCTTCTTCCACCTGCTCCACACCCCGAGCAGTATTCTTTTGTCTAGCGTGCGTGCGTGATCCACTATAAATCTGGTGTACTCTAGACCGGTTTCTGACAAAGGTGCAAGGAAGCACTGCACTGGCAGTTCCCGGCTAGCTCCAGTGGTGCTCCGAGCGCGGCCTGATGCTGCCATCCAGGCCGAGGTGGGCTGCCGGATCGCTAGACAGCGCTGCATTTCAGGTTTGGCTGTCAGTTCTTCAATTTGCTCACAGTATTACTATCTCCGTCCGTTACTTGTTACTCGAATGAGTGTATTTAGATCATTACAATTCTTGGCCCCGGAGAAATTTTTGAACCCGGCCGGGAGGGCATCCCGATCGATCTGACGACTAGGTATATATTCGCCGTGCAGCAGATCCGGGTCGTGGGGCGCTGGGCCGAGGACTCCTCCGGCTTCCAGTTCCAAAGCCACGCCTCCGCACGAGCGCAGCACGTCCTTGCTACCAGCACCACCACGTACTCCATGCAATCTTCTGAGGTGCGTGCCCACAGAGTTGCATGCCGCATAAACATTCTGAATACTTACGTATGGGCTCACTGCATGCAGCGTGCCAGCAGCAGTGGCGACATGACGGAGCAGATAGTGGCAGCGCAACTGGAGAAGGAAGACGCACTCCAACTCCAGGACCTCATGGAGCCGCGGAGCGACGGCGCCACGCCAACGTCGCCGGCGTCGGCGCGGGTGTGGCTTCTGGAGCGAGAGGTGGCCACGGCGAAGCAGACCGAGACCAAGATGCTGGAGTCGCTGATCAGCCAGACCAAGGAGCTGGAGCAGGCCAAGATGGCGCTCGAGGAGGCCAAGCTCGAGACCGCCACGCTGCGGCAGGCGGGGTCAGCGCAGCAGGGCCAGTGGAGCGTCAGGGACCTCATGTTCGGCGGCGTCGACGAGGAGATCAACGGGCTGCGGGCCAGGCTGCGGTCCGCGCTGGCCGCCGAGGAGAGGACCCGGAAGGCCGCCGACGACCTCGCCGCCGCGCTCTCCGCCGTCACCATGGAGGCCAAGCAGGTGAAGACGTGGCTCTCCGACGCGCAGGCCGACCTCGAGCGCGCCAACGCCGAGGCCGGCCGGCTCGAGGGCCTGCTGCGCGCCAACGAGGCGGACCTGTGGTCGGCCACCGAGCAGCTCGACGGCGTCATGTCGGACTGGAAGGAGGCCGCGGCCGCTTGGCGCGCCAGGGAGAAGGCGCTGCTCGCACGCGCCCGCGCGGCCGAGGAGGACGCCGCCGCCGCCCGGCGTGAGAACGCCGAGCTCGCCGAGATGCACCGGGCGGTCGACCACGACAACGACGGCCTGCGGCGCGCGCTCGAGCGGGCGGCGGAGGAGGCCAACGCGGCCAGCGAGTCGCTCGAGTTCGCCAGCGGCGAGAACTCCAAGCTGCGCGACGCCGTCGCCGGGAAAGAGGACGCCATGGAGTCCCTGAGGCTGGAGAACGAGTCGCTCAAGGCCAGCGAGGCTGCCGCGCAGGGGCGTGCCACGGATCTGCAGAATCAGCTCACAGAGGCAACCAAGACGGCCGATGGTGGCGCCGGCAGTGGGGAGAAGGCATGCGCTGCGGGGCTGCTGTTGGAGGAGTGGAAGACCGATGCGCATGGGAAGCTTAGCGCGGCGGCGTTCCTGGACTCCGGCAGGGTGATGGCCGCCGCGAGCCGGAAGGATCGTCGGATGTTCGCGTCCATCAGCAACCTCGCGGAGCTAAGGTCCGCCGCGGCGGCGGCGGCCATGGACGATTACTACGAGTTCGACCACTTCGATGACGGGAGACAGTACGGTGGCCTGGAGCATGCCATGAAGCAGAGGAAGAGGAGGTCCGTTCTACGCAAATTCGGAGACTTTTTTAGGAGAAGAAGCCTCCACAAGTCAGACTTTGGCCCAGTTCTAGCTAGGTAGATATCTGCCTGATGCCTGCATCGCATCGTGTGTTTGCTTGATACCCCTACCATGAAATACACGCATAATAAATAAATACTACTCCCTCCCTTTCACAAATATAAAATGTCCTATCCTTTTTGAATAGGATATATATATAGTTTAGTGTATTTGTTCACTCGTTTCATTCAGTATGTAGTCCATATATATTAAGATATTAAAAACATGTTATATTTGTGAACGGAGGAAGTATAGCAAGAAAAAGAATCACGGCCCCTAACCCAATGACTCGTCAAGACTCCCACCTCCCCTCCTCCCACCCCACACTTGACGACGTCACCAAACTTCATCGTCTTGATATCCTTCACATTACCACATCAGAAACAACATGACAAGTGTTGTTGCAAAAAAAAACATAAAAGTTAGAACCGCGGGCATCGTGTGTTCACTATCCTAATCGGACAAGGGGGCAAAGCCGGCTTAAGCACTAAGGAAACTAGATAATTCCCTGCGCGTTGTTGCGGAACATTTGCTCCAAAATATGTAGATATGTGAAAATTTGCTCCAAAATAAGTAGAGATGTGCATAGAGAGAGAAAATATGAAAAATAGTAATAAACAATCTTAAGGATCATTTACCATATTATTATTTTTGCGCCTAAATTCCCAACATGTCTATCCCAAAAAATGAGATTCTTCAATTAAAAGTTGTCTGAGATTAGCACCAATTAGTAGTAAATTTGTTCCAATAATATTAGAAAGTTTGAACACAACACAATGAAAACTTGCTTAGATTGCCTTTTTAACAATTGAAGCAAATATGTGCAATCTGCTAAAACAGATTGGTTGATATAAACAATGTGTATACATTGATAATTCGACTGACCTTGGCAAGAAATAGAATTTTCCTGTCTGCGAGAAGTTCTCCTTTTAGATTATCAAACAATGACGAAGATTAGTATAAAAAGCTAAAGAAGTATTTAAGTGTAGCAAATGAATATGAAGGAATCAGGAATACAAAAATAGACCTACTGACTTGAAGGATACACGGAGCATGACTCAATAGTTGAAAGCACTAATGCAAATGAACACCTATGAAGAACACTAGCGGTTGGGGCGCCACCCGGTGACGCCGCTTGAGAGAAAGTTGTGCGCATGTTTTCATTTAAAAAAATACATGTAGTCCTCACCTCCATCTAAAAAAAATTTAAAATCCTCACCTCCATGTAGGAAAAAAAGTACAAAAGAAATAAAAAATCATCAACGCAGCCTACCAGCTAGCGCTACTTTGCGTAGCCCTTCATTTTTTTAAAAAAAATATGGGGCATCACCTCCATCTAAAAAGAAAAAATATTTTAAAAAAATCCTTACCTCTATCTAAAAATAATATCCTAAAAGCTTTTTCACCACGGTCAACCAGCTTGTGCCACCTGGCATAGCTGATTGGCCGCCCTTCACGCGTAGCTTAATGAATTTAATGCGCACTTAGTAACGTACAACTCCAATCTAACTACATGCATATGAGTGAAATCAATTTAACGGGTAGTAGGTTATAGAGGCTAGAGGACAGTGTGCATCGTTGTCTGTAATACCTTATGATGACAGTGTTAATCATAGGAGATTCTTTAGCAGAAGAACTCATCCTCCTTATAAGGTACTACTCGGCTGGTGTATCTGCACCACGGCGTTGATGCAGCCATCATTGTCTTGTATGGCGCAGGTGGGCGAATCTGCAGCTGCCCAAGGTGGTGCCGCCGACACGAGGGTGTCGGGAGTCCTCGTAAGTGAAGGTGGTTGAGGTTGGGGCGTTGGGCTTATCTAGTCTGAAGAGTAGCACACGGTTCAGATGCATGTACTGTTTTTCTCGTTGGAAGATCTAGAAGGTTCAGGAGGAGGCCAGAAGAGCTACGAGAGAGCCACGAGCTCACAGGGCGTGCCTCGGGATAGATGCAGCCCCTTAGCTCGTGGGCCTCATGCAATTTTGTTTGACCTAATTCTAGGTCTATAAATTCACAAATATTCCGGAACCAACAGAGAGCTACCCGAAACACTTTTTTCGCGGCGGCAAGTCTTTGTTCTTCCGCGATCCCATCCGAAGGCCTTTTCCAATACTCTGTCAGAGGGGAAATCGATCACAGAGGGTTTCTACATCATCCTTGCTGTCTTCCGATGATGCGTGAGTAGTTCACCATAGATCTACGGGTCCATAGCTAGTAGCTAGGTGGCTTCTTCGCTCTCTTTGATATTCAATACCATATTCTCCTCGATATTTTTGAAGTTCTATCCGATGTAATCTTCTTTTACGGTGTGTTTGTTGGCATCCCATGCTCTACATGTTGCCCGCACCGACTAATGAACCAGCGTCGTTGGTTGAGTTCCGTATATGGACTACGGGACCAGAGCAGTTTAATCAACACGCAAGTGATGTTAAGGGCAGCAACAATTGTATTAAGGGAGTGAACCGAGCAAAGCAGGAAGGTCAAAGGATCGTTAGCCAAGTGGTACTAGGAGGCAGAGCAGACACATGACATGATCGGATTCAGCGAGGAAAGAGCAGAGGAAGGTAGCGCGAGGAGCGATGATGGTGGCACGCTATAAGCTGGCGGTCGAGGCGATGGCATGTGTAGGGCGACGAAGCTAGCCCTCGCAGTCCTGGCGGTGTCCATGATTGGGATAGGAGGAGACCATCACTTAAACGTGTATGTGTAAGATCACCTGCCTCTTTTACACCTGTCGGAGTCCTGTATTCTAAGCGTTCATCACATGTGAGAGTGCATGTGCGTGTATGTGGGCATTTGCGTTGTACTGTGTTCAAATCTCAAAATAAAAATGTCATCATCTGTTTAAACAACAAGATCGTAATACGTAGTATTGATTGATGGTAGTACCGCCGTAAGCTGCATGTTCTTCGTAGACGCCGTAGTGCAAGATTAGAGATCGATCGTCACGTTCATCGCCGACGTCATAGTTCCAATGGTTCCGTCGTTCCACCACAAGCGATGTACGCGGACTTGGTGATAGTACACTTTGGACTATACGCGGGGAGGCCAAGGCGCTGGTCTTGGTGTTCGGGACGGCATGATCGATCGCATCCACCCTGGCCGGTCCTCCTCCCAACACCAACATCAACACCAAAACCTACTGGTTAATTATATGTCATCATCCCTTTCCTCTTCCTCCTCCTTCGATCGGTAGGATCTGAGGGTTTTATTTTCCGATAATCAGTAGGATCGGAGGCGGAAAAGATGGATTTCTTCCCTTTCTTTCTAGATAGATAGAACATCTGGAGGACAAGATTGCAATCAGTGGCGGAGCCAGCGCCCAGCGACGGGCACTTGCCCGAGCTCGCTAGGTACGCGCTAGTTACGATGGCCTCGTTACACGAGGAAAAATGGTCAACGCATCGTGCCTTACCCGGGCAGCTGGGCTGATTGTGGTTGGCTAATGGCTAATGGGCTTCTTTCTTCCTTTAATAATGGTTAGGTGAGACATGCCTCACGAGCCCTACGTACGTACTCAGATGGAACAAGGCCTGCTGGCCTACAAGCAGACCAGAAGGAACACGATCTTTTATATATAAAAAATCTATGCTATTCATGCGTTAATGGTTTTTTTAGAAAAACTTTCAATCAATTCATCTTCAATCATGGCAGTACAACGAACAACAAAAATAAAAATTACATTCAGATCCGTAGACCACATAGCGACGACTACAAGCACTGAAGCGAGCCGAAGGCGCGCCGCCATCATCACCCCTCCATCGCCGGAGTCGGGCACAACTTGTTGTAGTAGACAGTCGGGAAGTCGTCGTGCTAAGGCCCCATAGGACCAGCGCACCAGAACAGCAACCGCCGTCGATGAAGAATAACGTAAGTTGGAAGGATTCAACCCAAAGACACGCGGACGTAGACGAACAACGACGAGATCCGAGCAAATCCACCAAAGATAGATCCGCCTGAGACACACCTCCACACGTCCACCAACGATGCTAGATGCACCGCCGGAACAGGGGCTAGGCGGTGAGACCTTTATGCCATCTTCAGGGAGCCGCCGTCATCTCGCCTTCCTGAGCAGGACACAAACCCTAACAAGACAGTAAAAACGACTAAAAACGGAGCCCTCTCGCCGGCCCTTGGCAGGATCCACCGCGCCCACATGGCCCTAGGGCCACCAGAGACGAGGCGGATCTGCGGCGGCGTCGGCCATAGCTTTCTTTCTTGGAGGAGGAGGAGCGAAGTTGTGGCTTATTCATACGTTACTAGGTATGCACTGGTTCAACTAATACAAATACCCGTGCGTTGCATCGGGCGAAATATTAAGTATAAATTGCTCCACGTGCCATTATGCAATATTTTTGTAATAGAATTTTTGCAAACTTCAGAAATAAGGTCAATGTAACCATTGAGTGTAGCAATTAGGATCTTGACACACTGCGGTCTAGCAGTGTTCGTGCAACAGAACTGTAATGACTCAAATTGCTATCTTTCCTCTAAAAAAACAGAACAAGGCAACTTGCAAAAAGTAAGGCTTGACAATGTTTTTATCTATGGGGATGACCGGCCCTGTTTGTTCTTCCTAGGTTGCGACACCGGGACGACCCAATACAAATTATGGAATGCTGCTAGTAATTACAAATACTTTTTAACAGAGATTATGTCTCATAAGACCACACGTAGCTGAGTGCCTGAGTCAAGCATAAAAGGACATCTCAAACCAGGTCTGTCCAAAATGTCCATTCATGCCCATGTAGCCACATCACACATCAACAAAAGTTCATCCAAATAGAGCTCAGCAAGAAAGGCACATATAATGGCAAACATGGAAACATGAAACGGAAGTACATGACTATAGAATCTATCAAAGAAAAGAAAATACAACCTTGATGGGGAAACCAGTTCATACTGTTGCACTCCAAAAAAATATTGAAGAAAACCGAGAAGGTCAGCCTCTAGCAAACTTTTGAAGATAAATCAGACTAAAGAGTTATCACTTAGACTCTACCCAAATTGGAGATAAAAGATGTAGTGAACAGTAAGGAAATTCTATGGTGTGTGCGATTAGACATGCCTAACTTTAAGCTTAAATTAGAATTCATGCATGTGAAATAACATCTCTGTGCAACATGCACGTACTATTTCTGATACCTTACTCTGAAGTGTATTAAATTAGCAACGGACAATGGCTGCACATGTATTGGTTAGGGGTCATCACGGATTGGAAGGAGGTCTACAACAGTACCTTGCTCTGAAGTGTATTTGCTAGGATTTTGATTTGAATAGGTACAAGATCAAGGAGGTCCTTACAGGGGCAGTGGAGAGGTGGGTGAATACCTGCACAGGGCCGAGCTGGGTACCCAAACATGGCGAGTGGACTGGGACCAAAGCAGCGCGCCGTCCGGGATCCGGGTCCTCTCCTCCGACTTAACCTCTTCATGAAAGAAAGAAAGAAAGAAAGAAAATACCTTAGACCCAAAGAAGCTGAGTATGCACGGCAAGATGTATAGCAACTCCTGAGAAGATACGAAACCTCGCCCATTGCTTAATCTCCTGCCAACCAGACGTACAAACAGAGTACACGGAACCAGCATACACATACGCTCTTCATAGCATACAAAAACAGAAGTACCAATTTCAAGAAAATCTTGTAGTACAGTCTATCAGAACACAACATATACACGCATGTACACCATGATCATCACTAAAAACAGGCCACTCCGGCTGGCAAAGAAGTGGCAGCAAAGCTCCCCACAGTACACTTGTCGTCGTCAGGTTTTTCTTTCTATACTTAACATGTAGACCTCAGAGTCATTTACTTATCCATAAGGTACAGTCTCTTGCGATCATCATCTGCGTATCCAGAGTAGCTATTTTTGCTGATGAGAGAGCCCCTGTCCTCTAGGGTAGGACACAAGAAGACATCTACCTCTGTCACGGACTCACTGTATCTTTTTCTTCGTCATCATACACCAGAGCTTGGCTGAAAGACTGCAGTGCAGCGATGAGGACAGAGGAAGCTTCTTCTGTGTCCATGGGATCATCATCTTCAGTTTCTGATTCATCCTGTGACAAAGAGGGATTTCAGTGCATGCAAGAAAAACTGTGCAAGGCTACAGATTCTGATGATACGACATCAATTTACTTAAGCTCTTACACGGGCAGTGAAGGTCAAGGTGAACCTAAGGAAATATCATACTCGGCAAAAAAAAGTTGAAAGAAGACGATCAAATTAAAATCATGTAACTAAATACATAGAAGAATCTTCTTATAAATAAATCACGAAACCAATATTTTGTCCGATATTCAAAGAGCTATGTTTGATTGACTCTTCTATATTGTATAATGCTCTATGGCAACAGATAAATGAGAGCCAAAAGAGTATTATTAAAATTGCATGCATGCCTTATCATTCTTGAGAAAATTTGTAGCTCATGCCTCATGACATTTAGAAGAAAATTTTGGCTAACATGTAGGTGCTAGCACTTTGCAGAAGGTACCACAAAACATATAATCGCACAACAATGGTTCACATGATTACAGAAAAATTGAGAGAGAGAGAGAGAGAGAGAGAGAGAGAGAGAGAGAGAGAGAAGCAGCAACTGGTTGGAGTTTGAGAAGAACTGCAGCAACGGGTTTGAGAAGAGCTTCAGAAGAAGTGCAGCAGCAGCAGCAGCTCTAGGAGAGATGGGACAGCCACAGCCAGCAATGAGCAGAGAGGAGAGGCAGCAGAGCCAAGGCAAGACTACTACGGAACCTACGACTAAGTCGAACTATATACTTTTACGATTGATGGGCATGCTCGCGACTTCACCCATAATAATTCAAAAAAAGTTGAATCCTTCATTTTTCAAATTTGAGCATTGGCGCATATCCACTGTATGGATTAGTCATATTATCAGGTTGGATCAGTATATTACTCAACCTTCATGAATATTTTCCTTTTGCTTTCTTTTCAGTGTTTTCTTTCTATCTCTCCCACAACCCCCTGTATCCTCTTTTATGTCTCCGCTACAGTTGAGTAATACATGGTTCAGGCCGGCGTAAGCCCGCCGTAGACGAGTCAAAAAAAATTAGTAAATTTGTCACATATACACAGTTTGTCGAACCAATTCCAACAATGATCAATAGACATGCATATCTCTGGAAAAAAAGGAACACACATGCATACAGTGGAAGTGTCTCAAGGGCCAAACTATTGTGGAAACTATCATAGCAGAAATCATATTTTTCTTAATTTGGACTAAAAGGGGATGTACAAATTCTTAAATCTGTAGAAAATTATAGATTCATAAAATTCACTAAGTGATTATGTAGAGAATTATAGATTCATCAAATTCTTAAATCAGTATTTTCATAAAACAACATCTGTTAATTTGGAACTATTTGATGTTGATTGTTCATAAGCCCATTTAGTTAGAGAAGGTTCTCAATCGGATACCATCCCGCTTTCATTCAATTAGGTTCAGCAAATTCCTATTATTACCTTGACAGTGCCCACTGCTGGACAGAGTTAATATTTTTGGCAAGAAATCTCTGTCATAAATGAGTCCAAATTTATCTATACTAGCACACATACCCGTGCATTGCAACGGGATAAAAAATTACATGCATCTGGCTCAATATAAGAATGGATCATGACCCCAAATGTTTGTATTCTTTAGTTCAACACGGCACCATTTAATTAGAGCCAAACCAATATATTCTCTTTTATTGGCACGTGCCCACAATTTCCTTCAATTATAATTAACCAGCATACTCTCTTTTATTGGCACATGGAAGCTACCATCCACAATAATTTATGGTGTCCCTTATTCTGAACAAGCCGAATAAGCTCGATATGCCAGATGCGGAGCAGTCCAAGTATGGGAGTGATCGAACGCACGGCCTCAAAACCCCGATCACATGTTCCTAGCCACACAAACAAACACGTCATGTTAACCAATGCAGAGCATGCCCAGTACGAGAGTGAATATATAGGAATATATTGCAATCTCATATTCGAAACATTTATTCATTTTTTTCCAAATTTTCAAAAAAAAAATAATGAGAAGTATGAGCTGCTAAACATACCTGGCAAAGCGAACAATTTTCCAAATTATGAGAAGTATTTTGAAATTCTATACATTTAAAACAACACCAACAAAAAATTGAACAGAACATTTTTTTGAAATTTACAAACATTTCTTAAAAGCATGAACCTTTTATTAAAATATGAACATTTAATAAATTTATGAACATTTTTTGGAAATAGGAGCATGTTTTGAACATTTATAAGAAAAAAAAGTAGAAAATGTTTTTAATGCAAAATTATTTTCAATTTTTGAACATCTCACTAAAATAAGAATATTATAAATTTTATAACATATTTGAAATGCAATTTTTAAATATTGAACAAAATTTAAAGAACCAAAATATTCTTTTGAAATGATTGTTTCATCCCATTTTGAAAAAAATGGAATAACAAAATTGCAAACATTTTACAAATAGGATCACAATTTTGAAATTCATAGGTTTTTTATAAATGCCAAACATTTTTTTTTGAAAATTTCGAATTTCGGAAAAAGGGGAAAATAGTTTTGGAATGGGAAAATAAAAAAGGGACAGGAAACAAAAAGACAAAAGAAACAAAAGAATAAAAATAAAAACAAAACACAAAAAAAATGGGTGGCCCAGTCATTGGGGCCTTATGCCTACGTCGATCTATTTGCCGCACTGTATGTCAAATAGGATTGTTTTTATTACTGTGTGGGCAGGATAAATGGGCTGAGTTTACTGAGCCATAGCATGCGCGGCCCATGCACATAATTCTGGAAAAATTAATTTTCCTTTGCAAACCGACGGATTACAAAGTTTAGTACGTATGAGCAGCTAAATATACTTGGAAAAGCGAACAATTTAAAAAATTATGAGCAGCTTTTGAAAATTCCATACATTTAGGAAAACACCAACAAAAAAATTGAACGGAACATTTTTCTGAAATTCACAGACATTTCTAAAAAGCATGAACCTTTTATGAAGATACGAACATTTCATAAATTTGTGAACTTTTTTTGGAAATGGGAGCATGTTTTGAACATTTAGAAGAAAAAAATTAGAAAATAATTTATTAATGCAAAATTATTTTCAGTTTTTGAACATCTCACTAAAAGAAGAATATTATAAATTTTGTAACATATTTTAAATGCAATTTCTAAATTTTGAACAAAATTGGAAGAACCCAAAAAATGGAATAACAAAATTGCAAAATTTCAAACAGTTTACAAATATGATGAAAATTTTGGAATTCATAGGTTTTTTATAAATTCCAAACTTTTTTTGAAAATTCTGAATTTCAGAAAATGGGGGAAATAGACTTGGAACGGGAAATAAAAAAGGAACAGGAAACAAAAAGAGAAAGAAACAAAATAAGAAAAATAAAAACAAAAAAATGGATGGCCCAGTCTTGGCCGCCTTGTGCGTACGTTGATCTATTTACCGCATAGTGCGTAAAATAGGATTGTTTTTATTACTGCGTGGGCAGGTAAAAATGAGCTGAGTGTACTGGGCCATAGCGTGCGCAGCCCATGTACGTAATTCTGGAAAAATCAATTTTCCTTTGCTAACAGACAGATTACAAAAGTTTAGTACCACCTCAGATAGAAAAGAAAATTGGTGGTGAACGGATGAAGAAATTGGAGAAACGCACCTTGCTTTATTAGTAGGTATAGATATAGATGTATTATGTATGTCCCCGATAATAGAAAAACATTCTGGTCCTCTTCCTCTCTAGCAAATCTTCGTCAGTGACGGGGATATGCCAATAACCTTTCTCCGATTTCTAAGTTTCAGAGGTAAAGGGTGAAACAATTAGAAAGTCAACAAAGGGCTAGATGAATCTGATTGAAGAGCAAAAGACAACAGAATATCTTGTTGTGCATAAATCATCAATTATATGTTCAATTAGTACTGTCCAGTTAAAGGTCCAAGCAAGAATCATAGATCTTACAACTGTACTTCCGAAAAGAACCATTCAATGTCAGATTTTTATCATTGATAAACGTCAGAATCTCATATCATACAGTGATAATCCTCCTAGATTAGGATTATACCAAATTAGTGAATGAATAAAATAACTACAATTTGGAGCTTCAAGTAAAACAAACAGTTAACTTAATTCTCTAGTCGACGGCCATGTTGGTACTTGAAGAATCATTCTGCCCCTGCTGTTAGTTCAGCACCTTGGTCCCTCATTCTTGGCGCAGCATCCGATCCCAAATCTCCAACCTGGTAGCGAATTCTGGTCAACAAATAGTAGCATGGAATACTTCTACAACTAACTTAGAATCAGACAAGACATGCTTACCATGTTGGCGTATATGACACTGGAACCACTCATGCAACCATTGTCTAGATGCGTCTCTTTAGGTTCAAAACTCTGAATTTTAGAGATGCACTTCTCTGAAAGCATAAAGATGCCATATCAGACTCAACACTTGGCTCAACAAATCATACAGTTCAGTGCAAATATTTATACTACTTTCATGTGCAAATCCAAGTGAGAGTAGTATATTGGCAATCCATATTTCAGATGGAAACGGGGAAAACAAAAGTGTGATTTTAGAGGTGAATACCTTATCCTCCAGCTCATGGATAAAATAGCCGCAGTCAGATGCGTGCTAGGCGACAGCCTCCTGCTCGGAGGTCGTGGCTCTTCTTCCACCTCCCTCTGCGCCCGTTGATCTAGATGGAACAGGGAGTGCCGCATCCTCGTGCGACAGATCGATTGACCCGACTCCCGCCTCTTCCTCGACCTCTTTGCTGCGTGGGCGGCAAGACGACGACGTGCAAGAGAGGAGTTGGGGAAGAAAGAAAGAAGGAGCGGCAGAGGAGGCATGCGGCTCCCGAGCTCAGCGCCGCCTCCCCGCCATGGCCACCGCCCCCTGCAAGCTTGCAGCGCCGTGGTCCGTGGCTTCGACGCCGGCGAACTCCTCGCCCCGGCCGACTCTCCATTTTCTCCTCCTTCATCTCCATGTGCGCCTCCCGCCTCGCTGCTGCCGCTTGATGCCGCGCCCGAGCGCAGCGCTGCCTCGACGCCTCGCTGCTGCATCCCGGGAGCGCAGCGCCGCATCCCCGCCTCGCTGCCGCGAACTGATGCGGCGCCCTCGCGGCCGCATCTCCCAAGCCCAGCGCCGTCTCCCGCGAGCCCACTCGGAGTTGTCGCCGCCGTGAAGGGCACCGCCCGCCGCGCTGGAAAGGAACGTCTGGATAAGATAGAAGAAAGGACTGCGGGTTGATTTCTTACAAACGTAGGGTTTTTTTGTAAAATCAAAACGTTTTCTCAGATCCACTTAAATAGGGACCGCGGGTTGAATTCCCGAAAACAAAAGGACTTTTCTAGTTACCCCACATGTCTCATATACTAGCCTGTGGTATTATATATACTATTTTATTATTTTAAATATGTTCATATACTATATCTAAGATATTTCAAAATAAGTTACATGAAAAAATTGCACATGAGCCCATAGTTTTTGTTATATTTGTGAAATACATATATATTTGTACGTAAAAAAGAGCATACTCAAAAAATGGTACATACTACCTAAAAATTTGTATATATACTACCTAATTATTATTATATACTACATACTACACGTACATACTCTCGGTTTCGACAGATACTACATACAACATACAAAACGCAAGTAGTGGTAACTACCACTGCTTGTAGGAAACATTTGTCATATATAAGGAAAGGTTAGCTGTCAGTTATTCCCTCCCTTTCCCCTGGACGGCTATTGTTTTATCTCAAAGTATATAGTTTTTTTTGTAAAAATTTGACGTTTTAATTTTTGAGGTTTGAGAGTGGGCTCTTGGTCATTGAGGTTATATATTACTTCACATTAAAATTAAATGTCTATTTACAATGTTTATAGTTTCACTTCATTATTAATGCAAATTTGTGGTTCAGGATTATAGTGCTATTTATATGTTGTGTATCTGAATCATGGTTGTTCTCACTGGTGGAAATTTTTACGAAGCCTACCCGTTGCCTGCAATTTTGTAAGCCCCCCCCCCCTTTTTTTTCTACACGCTCATTATTATTTAATAGAACATGTATACACATTTTAACACAACCTAAGCCCTACTCTAGTGGCAGTGCTTTCGAGCTCACGGGATCGATTACCTGTCTTGCCAGCTTGATTTTTAATGTTATTTATGGCCATGGTGGGTTAGACTCAAATCCACTCATTAGAAAAAGGATTGGCGTGTGTTGACCACTAGAATTCAAAGATTTGTGTCTAAAAAGGGTTAAATAATGTATATTTTGTTTGATTCAAAATTAATTTAAGTACTTTCTAGCAAAAAAACCTTCCCTGATCGTCATTGCTTCAAGAGTAGCCGGATCGCTTTGGTTTGTGAAGACAATCGTTGATGCGCCTGAGAAAGAGCCATCGTTGCTTCTACAAATTGCCCCAACTGCTCCGTGGCATCCTCCTCTGCTCACTGCAGCATCCACATTGATCTTCATATAAAGCTCCGGTGGAGCAAGCCATCCCATGCTTCTAGTGGCCGTAGTCCCATGATTCTCCTTCTTCTGTGACGAATTCTGGATCTCCCCCAGGTATGTGTTGACGAAACCATGGATTGCATACGGACTTTTGAAAATATCTTCATATAACGCTTTACGCCTCGCCCCTCATATGGCCCACAGAGTTGTCACACATCTGACGAACTCCTCTGACGAAAGAGCTTTTCACATGGCAAAGATCCACTCCTTGGAGTTGTCCTGCTGGTTGACACTTAGCTGATCCAGGATGGCGTCAGTTGATAGGGCCTAGGTACTCCGGGACACAGGACAGTCCAATAACGCATGCCTCCATCATGTACTCCACATAATCTGCAGGATGATGATGTAGCCATATTTCGCCTATGTAATACCGCAGCCGACGGGACAAAATTTCTTGCCAAACGCCACAGAAAAACCCTGATTTTCGAGGGAACTTGCACCTTCCACAACGACTTCCATTCGGCTCCTTCTGCTTCTATATTTGATGTGCCATCCCTGCCTTCGAGCCAAGCCTCTCAGTTTCGTTTAGTTCGGACTAGCATACAGTAAGCCGAGCTTGCCGAAAAATGACCCCACGGTTCCTCGCTCCAAGCCCAAAAGTCTGAGACCGTCTAGTGCATAACGGGATCTGCAGAATTGGCTCTGCATCAAAAGGTGTAAACACTGTACGGACAAGCTGTTCATTCCACACCGCCATCGATGTTTCTATTAGTTCTGCAACTCGTCGAGGGGGGTCCAGAACCAGTGAAGTAATTGGCCTTTTGTAACTCTCCCTTGGTATCTAGTTATGAGCCCAGATGTACGTATCTTCTCCATCTCCTATCCGACGAATGATGCCTTGCGCTACCACATCTCTCCCATCAAGAATGCCTCTCCAAATTTGTGATGGATGGGAACCCAATTCTGCCGCCACAAAAAAACACAAATATTTGCATCACATGTTATGCACAGTATAGTACTCCCTCCGTTTTTATTTAGTCCGCATATTAGCTTTGGTCAAAGTCAAGCTTTGTAAACTTTGACTAAGTTTATAAACAAAAATATTAACATATACAATAAAAAATCAATACCACAAGATTCATTATTGAATGTACTTTCACATCATATAGATTTGTTATGGTAAATGTTTATATATTTTTCTATAAACTTGGTCAAACTTTGCAAAGTTTGACTTCGGTCAAACCTAATATGCAGACTAAATAAAAACGGAGGGAGTATCATAGTTCTTGACGTCATCAATTCAATTGCTACTGGGCTGGTCCATTTTGCTTTCCCTTTTTGTGGTTTTTTACATTTGTTTATATTTTTCAAAATATATTATACATACTTCATAAATTACCTTATTTAATTTTTTATAAATGTTCACAGTGCAGGTACCTCAAGATCATACTGCCAGTACAAATCATCATCGACATCCTCCATCTCGGTTACGATGCAGCCCTTGTTTTCTACCACATCGGACCCCAGGCTTGCTGCACTGGACTCAATAGCCGTCGTTGACTAGGTACATATTTCATTTTACGTCGTCCATGCCTAACGGGGCGCCTGGGGAGACTGGGGCGACTGCCCCCGAGGGCGAAAATCCTCGGCCTCCCGACGTACGGCCGTCCTTGCCGCCGGCGACCCAGTCACCGCCTCTGGCAGCGCCGCCGCCGCGGGTGAATAAGGACGGATCGGCCCGGCCTTACTCGGATCTCGGGGGATGCATCGGGGCGGAGGCGATTCAGGAGAGGGCGTAGGTGGAGAGGACGACCCCGGTGCAGTGGCGCGTCCATTTCACCAATCGCGACTCCGAATGGATCGAGGGTTGTCTCTCAGAATCTTCCGATTCCCGTTGGGCAGCGCTGCGCGATATGAACAACGACATCCTCGCCGGAGAATACTTAGATGCCGATGTCCGGATCGAGGTAGGTTTTCGGATTTCGATTGACGTATACGATGTGGTTGTCGATTGTTGCATGCAGGTAGTTCAAGAGGAGTCGGTGGATCTCGTCGACTTGACGATGACGCCCAAAGATCAGAGATCGGAGGTGATGCCTAGCGGGGCGCCTGGGGAGACTGGGGCGACGGCCTGCGGGGCGATCGCAGGGGCGTTGCCGGGTGCCGCCAGTGATCGACGACGGGTGGGGGGGGCGGTTTTGGGCACTAGCTGGTGCCGACGAGGACGACCCGGATGGGGACACGGACGAGGCGCCGCCATCACCGCTGTCGCCGACGCCTTCGGACCAGCTTTGCGAATTCTTCCATGCGGGCTACACGGAAGCGGAAGTGGCAATGACAATCGATAAAGTGCTGCCTCTCGACGACCCGGCCAGGATAGGGTTGCACAAGGGGGAGAAGGAGGAGATGGTGCGTCGCGTAGTGCATCGTCGGACGGCGGCGACGGCGGTAAGGCCTTGGAAGGGTCCTATCCCGAAGGTCAGTCTTCCTAACCTTACCATTTTTGATTTAATCCGGCCGGAATCTTGGACTGTTGTTAAGAGAAAGAAATCGAGAAAGGCGGTGACGGCGGCGGCGCCGGCACCGGCGATCAAAGAGATCGGCGAGATCCGTGCCGACAGGACTCGTCGTTTGAATTTGCTCTTGGGCCTCAGTGGCTTCGATCGGGCAACGGCGGACTTGGGCCGGCCTACTGATGGGTATGTGGCCCATAGCGAGGCAGCTCCTCTTGGACTGTTAGCTGGGTATGTGGCCCAGCCTAACGTGGACTCCGTTCGGGCGGCTGATTTTGTGGGGGCTATTCCCTGCATGCGGGCGATCGATCACGAAGGTTCGTGCGATAAGCCGCCGTCGCTGTGCCCTAGCTGGATTCGTAGGAGAGGGACGCCGGGGTTTCGTCCTTGTGGCCCGGGGAGAGCGGCGCGCATTCCTCCTCTCGGGTCCATGGCTGGACGTGGAGCTGCGGCGCCGCCCGCCAAGAAGCCGGCCAATGCTGCAGTTGGTCGGGGTGGGGCGGCCGTGTCGTCGGGCGGGGCGGCACAGCCGCCGACTGCGAGTGCGGGGCGCGGGGCCCTGGGGCCGCTTGGCCAGAGGCCGCCGGCAAGCAGTGTTGTGCCTACGGGTACCCAGGGTCGCGGCGTCGGCCACGCGGGCGTTCGGCCGCCGGGGCATGTGCCCATGCATGCTACGACCGGAAGGGGAGGGCCCCGGCCTCCGGCACCGACTGTCGCGTCCGTGGCTCAGCCAGCAGTGGGTCGCGGTGGGCCTCGGGCTCAGGCGCCGGGTGTGGCCGGCGTAGCTACCGCTGGCCGGGGTGGTGGAGTGGCCCTTGGGGTTGTGCCGGCGCCTACGGGCAGCCAGCCTCGGGCCGCACCTCCGCCGCACTATGCCGCAAGGCCACCTCAGAACCGGTCGCATGTTCCGCCCCGTGGCCAGTGGGGAGACGATGGACATGATGCGTATGGAGATGGACAACATCGTGGTTCCTCTTCCGCGGGAGGAGGTCGTGGTTACGCCTGGCAGAGTGACGGGTCTACTGAGAGACCGTTCCTTGGTCCTCCCGGTGGATTTGTCGAAGGAGCCTCAGGTCCGGACAACCGCCAGAGAGGAGGCTACCGCGGACATCGTGGGGGTCGGGGTGGCCGTGGGAGGCATCGCCGAGAACCTCCGCCCCCGGCTGGTGGGGACCAAGCGGCGGCGACCGTGGAGACCGATCATGCTCAGTCTACGGACCTCACTACCCAGGCGATGGAGGTGGTGACGGCCCTGGCTAGTGTGGAGGTACCTGCTTCTGGGACGGCGGCTGAGGTTACTAACAGGTCTGACTCTGAGAGAATGGCCAAATGGGCGCGCAAGAAAGAAAGGATGCTTTGCTACCGTTGTGGTGAGAAGGGCCACTTCATTGCTGAGTGTGTGGCAGAGCTATGTGAGTCGTGCGGTAAGCCAGCACATACATCTGGGGATTGCCCGTTTTTGTGTGACCAGGCTCCGGCTCTGACAATGTATGGAGTATATTGTGCGGAGCTGATGTTCTTTGAGTCCCCGACAGCGAGAGAGATTCCGGAGGAGACTCAGAGTATGACCACCGGGATTGTGAAAGCGACCCAGGGTGAGGTGACTGAGGCTCAGATTGTGAGGAGGCTTCAGGAACTGGCACCGGGTGAGTTCCAGTGGGAGTTGGTTGCTCTCGAGGATAATGTCTTTAGGGTGGATTTCCCCTCTGTGGATGATTTGCAGAGACTGCTGAGCTTCGGTCTGTGTAGGGTTCCTGGCACAAAGTGCATCCTGGAGTTTCACGAGTGGAAGAAGGTAGAGCCTAAGGGCAAACCACTTACGCAGGTATGGTTGAGGTTTTTGGAAGCCCCGTCCAAACCGTTGCAGGATGTTCGTGTTGTGGCCAGCATGGGTATTATGATTGGGAAGACGGAAAGAGTAGATATGGCTTTTACTCGAGCTCATGGAGTATCCCGGCTTCTAGTGAGTGTTCTGGATATTGAGTTTGTACCGGATAAGGTCAACTGGACTTATAGGGGAGAGGTTTTCCCGCTCGAGATTGAGTTTGAGGACTCTGATCTGTTTACTAAGGCTATTAATGGGGATGACGTGGATATGCACGAGGGTGACGACAGTGCGGGTGCTAGGGGGGCACCGACTGAGGAGTCTTCGAGGGAGGGGACTAACGGTTCTGGCACCAGTGCTCAGTTGCCCGGAGTTGGGTCCGGGGTTGAGCCGGCACCTTCACCATCGGTGCCTATGACTTCGCTGAGGTTTGGGTCATTCGAGCCAGCCTCTGCCCCTCCCAGACTTTGGAGCGACAGGGTGGAGTCTGATGATGTGTTCGAGCGTACGCTCCCTTTGTTGGAGTTTGAGGGAGCTGACGGGTCTTTGCTTGGACCTATGGAGACGGCTTCGTCACCGAGGACTTTGTTTGGAGATGGGGACGTTGAGCCCTTGGTTGCTTCACCTTCCCCTGTCTCACCTGTGGTCGAGGTTCCGAAGATGATCTCTACGCCCGAGTTGGGGCTTGGGGGAGGGGAGTCGGGGCAGGTGGCCTCGACAACTCCCATCTCTCTACCGTCACCGGTGATACAGGTCTTGGAGGCGTCAGCGGGTGTTGCGACAGCTGGCCCGAGGCAGGTGGCCTCGGCTATTTTGTCTCCGGTGGCGACGACGGTGCTCGTGACCTCTGTGGCGCTGGGGGGGGGGGGGTTCAGGGCAGGTGGCCCTGAATCCTCCTTCTTATGCGGCGGTCAGGAGGACCGTCTCGCCGACGATGCCGGTGCGCCACTTGGCGCCGAGGGATGGGGCAGGAGGAGGGAGCGGGCAGGTGGCCCCAGCTATCCCGTCTCTTGCCCTACCCATGGGGCACTTGTCCGAGGGGCTTGGGAGCCCGCAGCCGCCTCCTCTGTTTACTAGAGAGGAGGTAGTGGCCTTTGGCGGGATCCCGAACCCGGTCTCGACGGGGAGACGGATGAGTGCTTGCGTTCAGGATCTTCCGGAGGTGGATGATATGCAGCAGCGGTGCGCTATGAGGGCGGCCAAGCTTCACGATGCTGCGATATCTTCTGGTATGTCCGTCAACATATCTAATTCTTTATTGCATTTTTCTCATAAGGAGATTATTCATAATGCAAACCAATTTGGAGTTTCACTAGGTGTTACTGATAGTGAGATCTCCAATTCAATGAATGATATGCTAGATTTGGAGGCGGAGCGTGTCTTAGAGACTATTCGTACTCTTGCAGCGGTTAAACCCATGAATGATGAGGAGATTGATGCGTTAGGGGTTAGAGTGCTAGATAATCTGTGTGCGGATCTAGCACCTTCTAATCATGAGTCAGAGGACGATGATGTGCCCCTAGATGTTGCAGCTGTTAGTTCCGTTGAGCCCGGTTATGAGGACTGGGCGACAGAGCCCACTAAGCCAAAGCGTAAGTGGAAACGGAAGATTCATCCCGATTCTGCAGTTCGTAGGAGTGCTAGGATTCGGACTACTAAAAAATTCCATAACGAAATATGAAAGGAATCTTTTGGAATAGCAGAGGTCCGAAGGACTTGGCTAAAAGAAGGTTTCTTGATGAGGCTTCTCTGGAACATCGGTTAGATTTTATTGCTCTATCGGAAACCGGTAGAGATAATTTTGCGCCACAGTTTCTATCCTCTCTTGCGGGTGGTATTGATTTCGATTAGCATTGCCTCCCTCCACGAGGAAGATCGGGAGGTATCTTACTGGGTGTGAGATGTGATTCCCTTGAAGTCCGGAGTGTAGTAATGGGCGACTTCGCGGTTAAGTTTCGAGTTAGGTCTAAAGTTGATGGGTTCAACTGGGCTTTGGTCGCGGTTTATGGTGCCGCATAGCCTGAGCTTAAACCGGAGTTTCTGGCAGACCTTGTTCGAATCTGTGGGTCCGAGCAGCTTCCGATTTTGGTCGGGGGTGATTTCAATATCATTAGGAGGAGAGAGGAGAAAAATAATGATAACTATGATGGCAGGTGGTCGTTTATGTTCAATACCATTATTGAAAGCTTGGATCTGAGGGAGATAGAGCTTTCTGGTAGAAAGTTTACCTAGGCTAATACTCTGCCAAACCCGACATATGAAAAGCTTGATCGAGTTCTCGCGAGCGTGGAGTGGGAACAGAAGTTCCCTCTGGTTACGGTGCAACCTCTCACGCGGGGAATTTCCGATCACACACCATTGTTCGTCGACTCAGGGGAGCCGAACCATATGGGAAACAATAACACTTCCTCATTTGAGATGGCCTGGTTCGAACGCGAGGGGTTCTTAGACCTCATAGCCAGGGAATGGGCTAAGGGTGTAGGAGGTAGGACGGCGGTCGAGCGTTGGCAGAATAAAATTAGGCATTTGAGAAGTTTCTTGCGGGGTTGGGCTAAGCACCTTAGTGGGGTGTATAAGATCGAGAAGGATAGGCTCCTTTCTCTTGTACAGGCCCTCGACTTAAAAGTTGAATCCGCGATTTTGTTGCCTCCTGAGCTCCAGGTTAAAAATGAGGCGGAGAAGAGGTTGAAAGAACTTCTCCGTGAAGAAGAATTGAAGTGGGCTTTGCGAGCCAAGGTCCGCAATGTGGTCCAAGGGGACGCGAATACTCAATTCTTTCACCTCATTGCTAATGGTAAGCACAGAAAGAAGCGGATCTTTCAACTTGAACAGGATGAGGGTACTATTTTAGGTCAGGATAATCTCAAAACATATATTACCGAATATTATAGACAGTTATTTGGACCTCCGGAGGATAATTGTGTGTCCCTCGATGAGTCCAGGACTGAGGATGTGCCTCAATTGTCTGATGCCGATAATGATATCCTGGTTGCCCCATTCTCAGAGAAGGAGGTGTTTGATGGTATTGCACAAATGAAAAACAATAAGGCTCCCGGACCGGATGGGTTCCCGGCTGAGTTCTATAAAAAATGTTGGCACATTATTAAGGGGGATTTACTACCTATGTTTCATGATCTATTCTCTGGACAGCTTCAATTATTTCACTTGAATTTTGGAACTATCACATTGCTCCCTAAGAAAACGGATGTTGTGAGAATTGAGCAGTTCAGGCCGATCTGCCTCCTCAATGTTAGTTTCAAAATCTTCACCAAGGTCGGGACCAATAGGCTCACACAGATTGCGCATTATGTGGTGCAACAATCCCAAACTGCTTTCATGCCAGACAGAAACATCCTTGAAGGGGTGGTTGTTCTTCATGAAACGCTACATGAAATCCACTCCAAAAAATTAGATGGAGTAATTTTTAAGGTGGATTTCGAAAAAGCGTACGATAAGGTCAAGTGGCCATTCCTCCAACAGGCATTGCGTATGAAAGGTTTTGATGAAGCCTGGCGCCGACAGGTCAAATCCTTTACGCAAAAAGGGAGTGAGGGAATTAAAGTGAATGACGATATAGGTCATTACTTCCAGACACATAAAGGCCTCAGACAAGGAGATCCGATGTCCCCTATCATGTTTAACATTGTGGTGGATATGTTAGCAATTTTGATAGGAAGGGCTAAGGAGAATGGTCAAGTGGGTGGTTTGGTACCTCATCTTCTTGATGGAGGTGTATCCGTCCTTCAATACGCTGATGATACAATCATCTTTATGGAGCATGATTTGGCCAAGGCGAGAAATATGAAGCTGGTGTTGTGCCTTTTTGAACAATTGACCGGGTTAAAGATTAACTTTCATAAGAGCGAGTTGTTCTGCTTTGGTAGAGCCAAAGACGAACAGGAGTCTTATAGGCAATTGTTTGGGTGCGAGTTGGGGAGTTTACCTTTCTCATACCTTGGTATTCCGATACACCATCGTAGGCTGACAAATAGAGAATGGAAGTGCATCGAGGATCGATTTGAGAAGAAACTGAGCTGTTGGAAGGGTAAGTGATGGGGAACGTAGTAATTTCAAAAAAATTCCTATGCACACGCAAGATCATGGTGATGCATAGCAACGAGAGGGGAGAGTGTGATCTACGTACCCTTGTAGACCGACAGCGGAAGCGTTGTGACAACGCGGTTGATGTAGTCGTACGTCTTCACGATCCGACCGATCCAAGCACCGTTACTCTGTCACCTCCGAGTTCTTGGCACACGTTCAGCTCGATGATGATCCCCGAGATCCGATCCAGCAAAGCGTCGGGGAGGAGTTCCGTCAGCACGATGGCGTGGTGACGATTTTGATGTTCTACCGTCGCAGGGCTTCGCCTAAGCACCGCTACAATATGACCAAGGTGGAATATGGTGGAGGGGGGCACCGCACACGGCTAAGGAACGATCACGAAGATCAACTTGTGTGTCTAGAGGTGCCCCCTGCCCCCGTATATAAAGGAGCAAGGGGGAGGGGGCGGCCGGCCTAGAAGGGGGCGCGCCAAGGGGAGTCCTACTCCCACTGGGAGTAGGACTCCTTCCTTGTTGGAGTAGGAGAAGGGGAAAGAGGGGGAGAGGAAAAAGGAAAAGGGGGCTGCGCCCCTTGTCCAATTCGGACCAGAGGGGGGGCGCAGGCCTCCTTCCTTTTGGCCTCTCTCCTCTATTCCCGTATGGCCCAATAAGGCCCATATACTCCCCGGCGAATTCCCGTAACTCTCCGGTACTCCGAAAAATACCCGAATCACTCGGAACCTTTCCGATGTCCGAATATAGTCGTCCAATATATCGATATTTACGTCTCGACCATTTCGAGACTCCTCGTCATGTCCCCGATCTCATCCGGGACTCCTAACTCCTTCGGTACATCAAAACTCATAAACTCATAATATAACTGTCATCGAAACTTTAAGCGTGCGGACCCTACGGTTCGAGAACAATGTAGACATGACCGAGACATGTCTCCGGTCAATAACCAATAGCGGAACCTGGATGCTCATATTGGCTCCTACATATTCTACGAAGATCTTTATCGGTCAGACCGCATAACAACATATGTTGTTCCCTTTGTCATCGGTATGTTACTTGCCCGAGATTCGATTGTCGGTATCTCAATACCTAGTTCAATCTCGTTACCGGCAAGTCTCTTTACTCGTTCTGTAATACATCATCTCACAACTAACTCATTAGTTGCAATGCTTGCAAGGCTTTATGTGATGTGCATTACCGAGAGGGCCCAGAGATACCTCTCCGACAATCGGAGTGACAAATCCTAATCTCGAAATACGCCAACCCAACATGTACCTTTGGAGACACCTGTAGATCACCTTTATAATCACCCAGTTACGTTGTGACGTTTGGTAGCACACAAAGTGTTCCTCCGGCAAACGGGAGTTGCATAATCTCATAGTCATAGGAACATGTATAAGTCATGAAGAAAGCAATAGCAACATACTAAACGATCGGGTGCTAAGCTAATGGAATGAGTCATGTCAATCAGATCATTCACCTAATGATGTGATCCCGTTAATCAAATAACAACTCTTTGTCCATGGTTAGGAAACATAACCATCTTTGATTAACGAGCTAGTCAAGTAGAGGCATACTAGTGACACTCTGTTTGTCTATGTATTCACACATGTATTATGTTTCCGGTTAATACAATTCTAGCATGAATAATAAACATTTATCATGATATAAGGAAATAAATAATAATTTTATTATTGCCTCTAGGGCATATTTCCTTCAGTCTCCCACTTGCACTAGAGTCAATAATCTAGTTCACATCACCATGTGATTTAACACTAATAGTTCACATCTTTATGTGATTAGTTCACATCTTCATGTGACCAACACCTAAAGGGTTTACTAGATTCAGTAATCTAGTTCACATCGCTATGCGATTAACACCCAAAGAGTACTAAGGTGTGATCATGTTTTGCTTGTGAGAGAAGTGTAGTCAACGGGTCTGCCACATTCAGATCCGTATGTATTTTGCAAATTTCTATGTCAACAATGCTCTGCACAGAGCTACTCTAACTAATTGCTCCGACTTTCAATATGTATCCAGGTTGAGACTTAGAGTCATCTGGATTAGTGTCAAAACTTGCATCGACGTAACCCTTTACGACGAACCTTTTTGTCACCTCCATAATCGAGAAACATATCCTTATTCCACTAAGGATAATTTTGACCGCTGTCCAGTGATCTACTCCTAGATCACTATTGTACTACCTTGCCAAAATCAGTGTAGGGTATACAGTAGATCTGGTACATAGCATGGCATACTTTATAGAACCTATGGCTGAGGCATAGGGAATGACTTTCATTCTCTTTCTATCTTCTGTCGTGGTCGGGTTTTGAGTCTTACTCAATTTCACACCTTGTAACACAGACAAGAACTCTTTCTTTGACTGTTCTATTTTGAACTACTTCAAAATCTTGTCAAGGTATGTACTCATTGAAAAAAACTTATCAAGCGTCTTGATCTATCTCTATAGATCTTGATGTTCAATATGTCAGCAGCTTCACCGAGGTCTTTCTTTGGAAAATTCCTTTCAAACACTCCTTTATGCTTTGCAGAATAATTCTACATTATTTCCGATCAACGATATGTCATTCACATATATTTATCAGAAATGTTGTAGTGCTCCCACTCACTTTCTTGTAAATACAGGCTTCATCGCAAGTGTGTATAAAACTATATGATTTGATCAACTTATCAAAGCGTATATTCCAACTCCGAGATGTTTGCACCAGTCCATAGATGGATCGCTGGAGCTTGCATATTTTGTTAGCACCTTTAGGATTGACAAAACCTTCTGGTTGTATCATATACAACTCTTCTTTAATAAATCTATTAAGGAATGCAGTTTTGTTTATCCATTTGCCAGATTTCATAAAATGCGGCAATTGCTAGCATGATTCGGACAGAGTTAAGCATAGATACGAGTGAGAAACTCTCATCATAGTCAACACCTTGAACTTGTCGAAAACCTTTTGCAACAATTCTAGCTTTGTAGATAGTAACACTACTATCAGCGTCCGTCTTCCTCTTGAAGATCCATTTATTCTCAATTGCTTGCTGATCATCGGGCAAGTCAACCAAAGTCCATACTTTGTTCTCATACATGGATCCCATCTCAGATTTCATGGCCTCAAGCCATTTTGCGGAATCTGGGCTCACCATCGCTTCTTC
This sequence comes from Triticum aestivum, assembly GCF_018294505.1. NCBI lineage: Eukaryota > Viridiplantae > Streptophyta > Magnoliopsida > Poales > Poaceae > Triticum > Triticum aestivum. Next base: position 589,683,154 of record NC_057809.1, on the reverse strand, counting down.
ATAGTTCGTAGGTTCATCATGGTCAAGTAGCATGACCTCCAGAACAGGATTACCGTACCACTCTGGTGCGGATCTCACTCTGGTTTACCTACGAGATTCGGTAGTAACTTGATCTGAAGTTACATGATTATCATCATTAGCTTCCTCACTAATTGGTGTAGTAGTCACAGGAACAGATTTCTGTGATGAACTACTTTCCAATAAGGGAGAAGGTACAGTTACCTTATCAAGTTCTAGTTTTCTCCCACTCACTTCTTTCGAGAGAACCTCCTTCTCTAGAAAGGATCCATTCTTAGCAACGAATGTCTTGCCTTTGGATCTGTGATAGAAGGTGTACCCAACAGTAACTTTTTGGGTATCCTATGAAGACACACTTTTCCGATTTGGGTTTGAGCTTATCAGGATGAAACTTTTTCACATAAGCATTGCAACCCCAAACTTTAAGAAACGACAACTTTGGTTTCTTGCCAAACCACAGTTCATACGGTGTCATCTCAACAGATTTAGATGGTGCCCTTTTAACGTGAATGCAGCTGTCTCTAATGCATAACCCCAGAACGATAGTGGTAGATCGGTAAGAGACATCATAGATTGCACCATATCCAATAAAGTACGGTTATGACGTTCGGACACACCATTATGCTGTGGTGTTCCATGTGGTATGAGTTTGTGAAACTATTCCACATTGTTTTAATTGAAGACCAAACTCGTAACTCAAATATTTGTCTCCGCGATCAGATCGTAGAAACTTTATTTTCTTGTCACGATGATTTTCCACTTCACTCTGAAATTCTTTGAACTTTTCAAATGTTTCGGACTTATGTTTCATCAAGTAGATATACCCATATCTGCTCAAATCATCTGTGAAGTTCAGAAAATAACGATACTTGCCGTGAGCCTTAACACTCATCAGACCGCATACATCAGTATGTTCCAATAAGTCAGTTGCTCGCTCCGGAGAACGGAGTCTTAGTTATCTTGCCCATGAGGCATGGTTCGCAAGCATCAAGTGATTCATAATTAAGTGATTCCAAAATCCCATCAGCATGGAGTTTCTTCATGCTCTTTACACCAATATGACCTAAACGGCAGTGCTACAAATAAGTTGCACTATCATTATTAACTTTGCATCTTTTGGTTTCAATATTATGATTATGTGTATCACTACGATCGAGATCCAACGAACTATTTTCATTGGGTGTGTAACCATATAAGTTTTATTCATGTAAACAGAACAACAATTTATTCTCTTACTTAAATGAATAACTGTATTACAATAAACATGATCAAATCATATTCATGCTTAACGCAAACACCAAATAACACTTATTCAGGTTCAACACTAATCCTGAAAGTATAGAGAGTGTGCGATGATGATCATATCAATCTTGGAACCACTTCCAACACACATCGTCACTTCACCCTTAACTAGTCTCTGTTTATTCTGCAACTCTCATTTCGAGTTACTAATCTTAGCAACTGAACTAGTATCAAATACTGAGGGGTTGCTATAAACACTAGTAAAGTACACATCAATAACATGTATATCAAATATACTTATGTTCACTTTGCCATCCTTCTTATCTGCCAATCACTTGGGGTAGTTCCGCTTCCAGTGACCAGTCCCTTTGCAGTAGAAACACTTAGTCTCAGGCTTAGGACCAGACTTGGGCTTCTTCACTTGAGCAGCAACTTGCTTGCTGTTCTTCTTGAAGTTCCCCTTCTTCCCTCTGCCTTTTTCTTGAAACTAGTGGTCTTGTCTACCATCAACACTTGATGTTTTTCTTGATTTCTACCTTCGTCAATTTCCGCATTACGAAGAGCTTGGGAATCGTTTCCCTTATCCCTTGCATATCAAAGTTCATCACGAAGTTCTACTAACTTGGTGATGGTGACTAGAGAATTCTATCAATCACTATCTTATCTGGAAGATTAACTCCCACTTGATTCAAGCGATTATAGTACTTAGACAATCTGGGCACATGCTCACTAGTTGAGCGATTCTCCTCCATCTTTTAGCTATAGAACTTGTTGGAGACTTCATATCTCTCAACTCGGGTATTTGCTTGAAATATTAATTTCAACTCCTGGAACATCTCATATGCTCCATGACGTTCAAAACGTATTTGAAGTCCCAATTCTAAGCCATTAAGCATGGTGCACTAAACTATCAAGTAGTCATCATATTGAGCTAGCCAAACGTTCATAACGTCTGCATCTGCTCCTGCAATAGGTCCGTCACCTAGCGGTGCATCAAGGACATAATTCTTCTGTGCAGCAATGAGGATAAACCTCAGATCACGGATCCAATCCGCATCATTTCTACTAACATCTTTCAACACAATTTTCTCTAGGAACATATCAAAATAAACACAGGGAAGCAACAACGCGAGCTATTCATCTACAACATAATTTGCAAAATACTACCAGGACTAAGTTCATGATAAATTTAAGTTCAATTAATCATATTACTTAAGAACTCCCACTTAGATAGACATCCCTCTAATCCTCTAAGTGATTACGTGATCCAAATCAACTAAACCATGTCCGATCATCACGTGAGATGGAGTAGTTTCATTGGTGAACATCACTATGTTGATCATATCTACTATATGATTCACGCTCGACCTTTCGGTCTCCGTGTTCCGAGGCCATATCTTTATATGCTTGGCTCGTCAAGTATAACCTGAGTATTCCGCGTGTGCAACTGTTTTGCACCCGTTGTATTTGAACGTAGAGCCTATCACACCCGATCATCACGTGGTGTCTCAGCACGAAGAACTTTCGCAACGGTGCATACTCAGGGAGAACACTTCTTGATAATTAGTGAGAGATCATCTTATAATGCTACCGTCAACCTAAGCAAGATAAGATGCATAAAAGATAAACATCACATGCAATCAATATAAGTGATATGATATGGCCATCATCATCTTGTGCTTGTGATCTCCATCTTCGAAGCACTGTCGTGATCACCATCGTCATCGGCGCGACACCTTGATCTCCATCGTAGCATCGTTGTCATCTCGCCAATCTTATGCTTCCACGACTATCGCTACCGCTTAGTGATAAAGTAAAGCATTACAGCGCGATTGCATTGCATACAATAAAGCGACAACCATATGGCTCCTGCCAGTTGCCGATAACTCGGTTACAAAACATGATCATCTCATACAATAAAATTTAGCATCATGTCTTGACCATATCACATCACAACATGCCTTGCAAAAACAAGTTAGACGTCCTCTACATTGTTGTTGCAAGTTTTACGTGGCTGCTACGGGCTTAAGCAAGAACCAATCTTACCTACGCATCAAAACCACAACGATAGTTTGTCAAGTTGGTGCTGTTTTAACCTTCGCAAGGACCGGGCGTAGCCACACTCGGTTCAACTAAAGTTGGAGAAACAGTCACCCGCTAGCCACCTTTGTGCAAAGCACGTCGGGAGAACCGGTCTCGCGTAAGCGTACGCGTAATGTCGGTCCGGGCCGCTTCGTCCAACAATACCGCCGAACCAAAGTATGACATGCTGGTAAGCAGTATGACTTATATCGCCCACAACTCACTTGTGTTCTACTCGTGCATATAACATCAACACATAAAACCTAGGCTCGGATGCCACTGATGGGGAACGTAGTAATTTCAAAAAATTCCTACGCACACGCAAGATCATGGTGATGCATAGCAACGAGAGGGGAGAGTGTGATCTACGTACCCTTGTAGACCGACAGCGAAAGCGTTGTGACAACGCGGTTGATGTAGTCGTACGTCTTCACAATCCGACCGATCCAAGCACCGTTACTCCGGCACCTCCGAGTTCTTGGCACACGTTCAGCTCGATGACGATCCCCGGGCTCCGATCCAGCAAAGCGTCGGGGAGGAGTTCCGTCAGCACGACGGCGTGGTGACGATTTTCATGTTCTACCGTCACAGGGCTTCGCCTAAGCACCGCTACAATATGACCGAGGTGGAATATGGTGGAGGGGGGCACCGCACACGGCTAAGGAACAATCACGAAGATCAACTTGTGTGTCTAGAGGTGCCCCCTGCCCCCATATATAAAGGAGCAAGGGGGAGGGGGCGGCCGGCCTAGAAGGGGGCGCGCCAAGGGGAGTCCTACTCCCACTTGGAGTAGGACTCCTTCCTTCCTTGTTGGAGTAGGAGAAGGGGAAAGAGGGGGAGAGGAAAAAGGAAAAGGGGGCTGCGCCCCTTGTCCAATTCAGACCAGAGGGGGGGCGCAGGCCTCCTTCCTTTTGGCCTCTCTCCTCTATTCCCGTATGGCCCAATAAGGCCCATATACTCCCCGGCGAATTCCCGTAACTCTCCGGTACTCCGAAAAATACCCGAATCACTCGGAACCTTTCCGATGTCCGAATATAGTCGTCCAATATATCGATATTTACGTCTCGACCATTTCGAGACTCCTCGTCATGTCCCCGATCTCATCCGGGACTCCTAACTCCTTCGGTACATCAAAACTCATAAACTCATAATATAACTATCATCGAAACCTTAAGCGTGCGGACCCTACGGTTTGAGAACAATGTAGACATGACCGAGACATGTCTCCGGTCAATAACCAATAGCGGAACCTGGATGCTCATATTGGCTCCTACATATTCTATGAAGATCTTTATCGGTCAGACCGCATAACAACATACGTTGTTCCCTTTGTCATCGGTATGTTACTTGCCCGAGATTCGATCGTCGGTATCTCAATACCTAGTTCAATCTCGTTACTGGCAAGTCTCTTTACTCATTCCGTAATACATCATCTCACAACTAACTCATTAGTTGCAATGCTTGCAAGGCTTTATGTGATGTGCATTACCGAGAGGGCCCAGAGATACCTCTCCGACAATCGGAGTGACAAATCCTAATCTCGAAATACGCCAACCCAACATGTACCTTTGGAGACACCTGTAGAGCACCTTTATAATCACCCAGTTACGTTGTGACGTTTGGTAGCACAGAAAGTGTTCCTCCGGCAAACGGGAGTTGCATAATCTCATAGTCATAGGAACATGTATAAGTCATGAAGAAAGCAATAGCAACATACTAAACGATCGGGTGCTAAGCTAATGGAATGGGTCATGTCAATCAGATCATTCACCTAATGATGTGATCCCGTTAATCAAATAACAACTCTTTGTCCCTGGTTAGGAAACATAACCATCTTTGATTAACGAGCTAGTCAAGTAGAGGCATACTAGTGACACTCTGTTTGTCTATGTATTCACACATGTATTATGTTTCTGGTTAATACAATTCTAGCATGAATAATAAACATTTATCATGATATAAGGAAATAAATAATAACTTTATTATTGCCTCTAGGGCATATTTCCTTCAGTAAGCTCATGTCCTACGGAGGCCGTTTGATCTTGATTAATTCGGTGCTCACGAGTATGCCTATGTTCCTCTTATCGTTCTTTGAGGTCCCAGTTGGTGTTAGGAAAAGACTGGACTTCTATCGGTCATGTTTCTTTTGGCAGGGTGATGAACTTAAAAGAAAATACTGGCTTGCTAAATGGGACATCATCTGTCGACCGAAAGACCAAGGGGGTCTTGGTATTGAAAATCTTGAAGTTAAGAACAGATGCCTTCTTAGTAAGTGGTTGTGGAAGCTTTCCTCCGGGACTGAGGCCATGTGGGCGCAGATCCTCCGCAACAAGTACCTCCAGACTAAAACATTGTCCCAGGTCACAGTCAGGCCGACTGATTCGCCTTTTGGAAAGGACTAATGAAAGTCAAACAATCAATGTTCAATAGGACGAAGTTTGTTATTGGAAACGGTGCAAGTACACGTTTCTAGGAGGATACTTGGCTTGGCGACTCACCTTTAACCATTCAATATCCATCTTTATATCGGATTGCTCAACGACGTGAGGTGTTCGTGGCAACGGTATTTCAATCTATCCCCCTTAATATTCAGTTTAGACGGTCCTTAGCGGGCAATCGTCGGGAAGAATGGCTCCATCTAGTTAGGAGACTAATGGAGGTTCAACTTTCTCACCAACCCGATGGATTACGCTGGAAGTTGACTAGATCTGGAGTATTTACAGTTAAATCAATGTATATTGATATTATTAATTCAAACTCCATTCCAACTTCCAAGGTTCTCTGGGCTGTCAAAGTTCCTTTAAAAATTAAAGTGTTTATGTGGTTTGTCCATAAACAAGTTATTTTAACAAAGGACAACTTGATAAAGCATAATTGGACAGGACCTACTAGGTGTAGTTTCTGTGATCGAGATGAGACGATTAAGCATCTTTTCTTTGATTGCCCGTTGGCCAAAGTTATTTGGCGGACGGTCCATATTGCTTTTAATATTACTCCACCGAATTCTGTCAACGCATTATTTGGGACATGCCTTAATGGGATTGAGGCTGACTTAGCAAGACATATTCGGGTTGGAGTTTGCGCTTTGTTGTGGACTATCTGGAATTGCAGAAATGATTTGGTTTTTAACAGAACATCACGGATTCATTTTTTGTAGGTTATTTTCCGAGCTACAACATTGATCCGTTCGTGATCGCTACTCACTTCGATGGAGGCCAGGGAGCATTTGGTTACTGGATCTATCCGTTGGGAGATGGTAGCTCGGGATATATTCAACCGGTTTGGATGGCGGTCATGTAATAGGATAGGCAATTAGTTTACCTATCTATGTTTAGCCAGCCGGTTGTGGCGTCTTTTCCTGGCTAGTTTGTGTATCTAGCCTTTTAGGCTCTGTGTGAGCTGCCTTTTTCTTTTTTTCAGTTGGAGACTTTGAAACCTTGTTGGTCCTTTTGTTTATTTGGTTAATAAGATGGTTGTATGCATCACTCTGATGCAGAGGCCGGGGAGCACCCCTTTTTCTAAAAAAAAAAATGTACGGTCCAAGACCTTCTAGAGCACGACGTCGGGTACTGCAGCCTACTGCCCCGAGGGGCTTGCGGGTGGTTCAAGGTCGGCGGGATATTGACGGTCTTTGCTTGGCTTGACAACGTCCCAGCTATGATCTTCACCACTGCCCTGCCACACTGGACGACATAGGGTAGTCCAGGGAACCTCCTATTCCAAGCTTTTTGCCTTGCATCCACCAAAAATAGTTATGCAATACTCGTGTAAATAATTGTTGAAGAAAAGGGAGGGGACAATTGCCCCCCCCCCCCCTCCTCCACCCTCTAGAAAACAATGAGAACATTTTTTCTGATTTAGACATAGTATTTTACTCTTGACTTAAACAATTCATACTGGTAAAATATTTGCATCAAATGTTATGCACGGTATAGTATCATACTTCTTGACGTCATCGATTCAAATACAAAGTAGTTTACCGGTGACATGTGCACATAAACACCTAGCAATTTAGCTACTAAGAAGCAGTTCAGCAAATTTAGACATAAAGAAGCAATTCAACAGTTCGTTAACTGGATAATCCTCGGAATCGTCTAGAAAACCTATTATCTTTGCAGGGCATAATTACCAACTAGCATTACGGACACTCAGCATGTGCTCCTGTGACAACCCGTTGCTATAGCTTAATATGTTTTTATTCACGCTGACCTTTAGGTAAATTATGAAATTCAGCGACATAAAAAGGAAGATGGACGAAAATGCACAATAGACTTATTGGAACTTATTTAGGGCAGTGCATGGTGGAGCTAGATGGTCTACGAATACAAATGGGGAGGGGTGTTTTTGGCTTGTTTGGTAGCCTAGAGCATTTTCGTGTCTCCGATGAGCCTAGCTTAATTGGGCCTCGCTAAGTGAATGCCAGGTAAAAACCATGTTCTGTAGATAGTTTGGTAGCTTGCATCCTCCTCGGCTAGGCTGAGAAGAAACACACACACGATTGTTTGGTTATAAGCATTTTCTTCTCAGATGCAACATGTTGATGTTTGTTACATGCGCACAGATGATTAATTTCACATCTTATCCATGTTGTTAACTTACCTCACGCAGAAACGGGGTGTTGGAGGAAGAAGAGAAGGGCCGGCTAGAGGTAGAAGAAGGTGTGGCAGCCCTTAGATGCTTATCCAACGATCACGAAATCAACTAGGCGCAAATGTTTTCAGCTGACTGACGCCCAGGTGTGACACGTTTGTATAATCAGTAGGGAGCCATAGATCTACTCGTCTACGATCGTCGAAACAGAAAACATGCAACAAAAAAGTCATGTGAAATGGTGAGATGAAGCTAGTGGTCAAAGGAAATTTCATATGGTCGACCGGATGCAATGATTTTACCAAAATTCGTCTAAAAACTTCTGAATTAGCATGAAATTCAATATATACAATCCATGAAGAATGGAACCACAACGTTGATGTGCATCTTTTTCGTGTAGAGCTTACTTCGAATCGAAGCACATTACTATTGGGTTTCCAGGCGATTCCGTGTGGGACCTGGCCGTCAATCCGACGTGGCGGACGCGCCCGTGCCCATGCATCTCCATGTCTTTCCCGGATTTAGGCTGAATATGAGGGGTGCCAGTCAATCCGGACGATTGAGGCCGGTTTGAGGCACCAGCATGGGTCGGTTTTTTACCGATCAGTGACCGGAGGGCCCGCCCGGATGTTTGTGGGGGCTTTGGGGCACCCAGTTGTAGATGTTGTGACCTTCTTTGAGGTTGTATATCCCAAGAACAAAAAATTTACTCTACGGGCGAGTGAGCAAATGAAATTTATCCTGAGAACTTCCTTCGGCCGAGCATATTTGAGGACCAAGAGATGCGAGGAGTGAAAAATTGAGGGGCTAAAGCCGTCAAGGATCGGCTAGGTCCGGTTTAACACCTTAAAACCAATTTTTCTACTCCTCTAACCGATTTTGAGGAATTAGCTAGAGATGCCCTTAGTGCACTAGCTAGCTAGTCAAAATGCCCCCTTAAAAAAACTAGAGAAAATGCCCATCTATAATTTTTGAATAATCCAAAGAAAATCATGGCATACACACAATGCACATAATACCAAGTAATCATGCTACAAAATATTCAACCAAAATTTGATTCTTAACATCACAAGAAGACAAATTCGGCTGCATAGCATCTTTTTCAAATCTGCGCTGGATAGTACCATGTCTGGTATTATTCACTATAAAATTGCTCTTTTTCTGTTTCTTGAGATATAGACCAAATTTGGTTTCAAAATTTCGAGGCATGGTAGTAATGTAATCGTGCGAATTCTGTTTTTAGAACAGTATTTTTTATTATTATTACCAATAAAAATACTAGGCTCGTCTAGTACATTAGTACACCTAATGAGCCTAGTTCATTAGAGCATCCACAGTGTAGCATTTTGCTGCATCGCCGCTAAGCCAAGAAATTTGCAGCTGCCGGCCTTGTTAGCTGCTCAACATATGAAATTTGGAGAAATCATACATACATTCCGTTGTGCCCTGTGAATCATTGCGCCCTTTGTAAACAACTTCCTACCATGCATCTGATCAAGGCACCAAGCCATGATGAACTTATTTGGTTCACCTAACAGCACATCTGAATATGGATTAGAAATGTCAAATGTAATCCTGCCAGCAATGTACATGCAATCTGTGTTTAGTCTAAATATGTAAATGTTTGGTTTTACTCCTACATAACTTCTTATGAGCATACAGTAAGAGATACTTTATGCATATTTTATTCTTTCTTTCTTTTCTTTCTTTCTCCTTTGTATAAAAACATTGTGCATATTTTCAGTAAGAGATGGTTTATGAGCGAGAGCCTCGTAACACGCAAGCAAACAGATACCATTGACAACTGGTCCAAGAACAAATGAAGCAAAATCAAGCTGGGAAAGAATGCTGGTAGTATCTCGATCTCACATTCTGTCAAAAATTAATAAGAACAGCAAAGCAATTCAAGTCACCCTCTAAAAACTGCTGAGACGCAGCAGTCAGCGGATGTCGCCATATTAACAATTAATTAGTTGATGGAGGGCCTGTACACAGATCAGATGTTGCATCTTTATGAACTATATCACACACACATGATGATTTACATTACAAAATGTATTTCTTCCCCGCAGCAAAAGAAGAATACCGACCAGCTAACATTTCTTCTTCTTTCATTTCCTCCTATTATTTCCTGGGTGACCGGGCTTTCAGGGTCATTGCGAGTTTCTGTCGTTCGCCTTCCACCTCGGCAAACTGCAAGCTGAGCTCCGAGTACCTGCCGTGCATTTCCTCCAACTCGCTCTCGACAGCCACTTGTTTTCTCCTCAACTCGATTGTATCCTGTATCAGCTCATTGATGTCCCTGAAGCTTTGGAACACCGCTGATTCGTCGTTGTGTTGCTTCAAGAATGAGCTGAATGTTCAAGAGATGAGCATTTAGTTAGTTAAGTAAAACCTGACTTACATTACTGAAAGCTACAAATTTCAAGTTTTTTTTCTTTATCCTAGTTAGATTGGTTTCTGAAGAAACTTTAGTAGCTTGACAGACCAAAAAACATCCAGAGAGAAAAGACGCTCTATATCAATAAGCACAGTTTCTAAAATTCTCGAGTTCCTAAGGCCACACACTTGGGAGCAGTATCAAGGTGAGCAGGTCGCAGAAGGCCTGGTCGGCAAGACAACCATGAGGGTGGTGAAGCATCCAAAAGGAGGTGCCGGCAATGGACCAGGCAGAACAGGGAGTGACGATGGTGCCCACCAGGTCAGGGTGTTGTGGAGATCCCTTGGAGGAGCAGAGAAGGTCGGCAGTAGCATCATGCTCCGTGCGCCGCCATCGCTGCAGTTCTTTCCTCTCTCTCTCCCTTGTTTCTCTTCTCCAGGATTTCAATCGGGGGCTCCGGCGGTGCTTAAAACTTTCCGGACGTAACAACACCGAAACGTCCAGAAAATAAAACGTTAACGACGAACCAAGCGTGATTTGAGACAATGGCAGAAATGATTTACACCTCCGACTAATACGACAGTTTTGGGCTCGAAAACGACCAACCAATCAACCCTAAAAAGATACTTCCCTTGGTGTATTACCATGACCAGACTCGACATCTGAGCATGCATTCAGTCCAATATGAGGGAATGAAAGGGCAGCTGATAATAAAGGGGAACCTGCTTTACTAGACAAGAGTAAACTTATGAAAATAGATGCAATATAACTAATTACCTCTGGAAAAGGATGTCCGTCTTCTTCTTTGTTTGCAGCGCTTCCGCCAACTCAAGCTCCAAAGCAAGTACTCTTTCCAAGGCATTTCCAGAACCAGGAAGCTCTTTAAATGAAGGGAAAATGCTTCGCAAATGTTCATTTGCCTGAAAATAGTGACATGTGCACACACAAAATTAGCACAAGGTATATGGACTGCAGGTTCATGTCAAACGATGGAGGTGGATGCATGTGGGTGGTGATGGAAGAACTCTTTTATCATCTTGGGATAGTGGCAACAAAAATGTTGAATAGTTATATTAGAACAGAAAGGTGAGAAGTACACATACCATATCAAGCTGTGATAACGCCCTTTCCAAACCACTGAGCGACGGATCAATAAGATTAATGTCAAGGGGAAGAAGAGGGGATGAATTCTCATTTTTAAGTCTTTCCAGCTGCATATGTAAAATAATTTACACTGAATTAGCCCTGATCCACATCATGCCGAGTATCAAGTAATTACTGATTCATAAAAAACAAACATAAGTTGTTTGTTGTTTGAATTGCCCAATTTATTGACAAAACCAACTTTGGAGATTGGCTAATAGCATTAGTTTCCATCTTTCTTGTATTACTTTTTGCTGCGACTGTTTTTGGGAGCATATTGTAATTAACTTCTCAAGTTCTCATATAAAAATTAATAAAAAGCTGTAGTAGGAAATTCTCCTGCTGTTCTCTATCAAAAAAAAGTCACAGATCTTCCTTACTATTATGAAACAAACCCATATGGACAAAACTCATAAGGGCGTGTGCAGCGGGCTTGCAAACCAAGATGTATAAAGCTCGTAAGGGCGTGTGCAACGGGCTTGCAAACCCAGAGCTACGGACGATTTGGGAATGTCCAATCAGATTGTAATACTTTGCCTAATTAATAAAGTGTGAATCACTTTTACAAAAAAGCTAGAGCAAGGGAGAGAGAGGAGTTGGATTGTATTTTCTCTACTGCTCATCACTAAAGCAATGAAGAGACGAGAGGAATGCTAATTAAATGGGGATTTGTGGCCAGAAGGCTTGCTACATACGAGATGTCTACGGTAAAGAAGATAGAGATAAACGGGGAACATAAGGAAGAAAATGAAATGAAGATTTCCATTTTAGGCAAGCACTTGCCCATTCACAGATGTGATGATATCTAAGCACCATGAATATAGATTGAAACACTCAAACCTACTGCTCTGAAAACTTAACCGATTAGATTCATATCCTTTCCTCATCAATAATAAGAAAAATCATATGTTTTATTATTTTTTATGTAAGAACCCTTTCAAAACTTGGTAGGAACAGAATTTGTGTTATAAAAAGTATAATAAGAGAAGTTTCAACATACCTCTTTCTGGAAAAGATTCAAGTCATTTGCCAATTTCTTATGCTCTTTAGAAATATCTTTGATGGTATTGTCGACAGTTGGATGATCCTCCAATGATTCCTCAGATTGCTTATGGCAGTTCTATCAAAATAGTACAATTAAGTAAGCTGAGAGAAAAAACACTGCTATAAATGTTACAGATACCGAAGCAAAACAATTCTAAAAAAAAGTTAGTTGGTGTAATATATAAATGCACACTGCCAGATGAATCTTTCAACTCTACTTGGTGATTGTGAAGCAAAACAGCAAAAGCAAAAGTGAAGTGTCACACCAGGAGGTGTGTGTATACACTTCTCGACAAAGCACTGACAGGTAAAAAATTAACAAGAGCCGGATCTTATTTCTTGTGAAGTTGGGTCAAAGGACTGCGACATCATCCAAACTAATATTGCCATCTGATTAACAAGCTATTCCCATCAAACGCTGAAATAGTAGTTTCTAGGATGTGCTTAAGTTATCCAGATCTTAGACGCAGGCCTCTTTCTAGTCCTCTTATGTTTGAAATATATAGATTCAAGGTAATTTGTCACTACAATAATATAACATGAGAGCCATGGTATATCTCATATGTGTAAACATACTATCTTACAGGGAAAAAATTACTTCAATTGTGAGCAACTGTCAAGTATTCCATGTGCCCTAGTTTCAATCGCAATTAGTCTAAACTAAGATAAAGACATTTATGTTAGATTGATTACCTCCAAGTTCTTTGTCGGTGCATGCTTGGCATGTGGATGCTCATCAGACTTACCAACATCTTCTGATTCTGCTACATTTGATGAAATATGTGTGCTATGGATTTCACCTTCATCTTCCTGTAATTCTGAATCAACTTCTGTTAGTTTTGGTATTAACTCTGGTGCAGACCCAGATTTAACATCTCCCAGAATTTGCCCGATAGATGTGGCACGAGGGATGCGTGATCCAGAATTATCAGGTGACGCGACATGGTCGGTTAATGCCATATTCTCCAGCAACTTTTTCACTAAGTCAAGCTCCACCCTTATTCTATTGCGTTCCTCACTGCACTCCTGAAGAGAGACCTCAATCCTCTGCTTTTCTTCTTTACAGCAATCGAAGTTCAGTTTTGTGCATTCCAAGTCCGTCATTATGCTGTCATATGCATTAGACAACTCTCTTTTATCAGCAGATAAATCCTGCATCTCCACCTCCAGTTCAGAAACTTTCATTGATAGCTCTTCAATTCTTTTAGCCAGAGCAATCTCGTTTTTCCTCCCAGTTTCAACCTCGTCCAAAGCACTTTGTAACTTCAGTAACATCTCTTCAGAATACTTTTTAGAGACAAACACCTGACTTTTAAGCTCTTGAACCTTTGATTCATATTGCTCTTTGATAAATGCAATTCTAAGGGAATCTTGTATGGCGAACAACGACCCCTCTTTCTCCTTTTTCCCAGCTTCAGCCTTTTCTTTTAGCTCTCTCAACTGGATAGACAGGTTCTTGAACTCTTCTGCCTTCAGAGTTTGTTCAGCAAGTTTCTGCGTAAGCTCTTTGTTCTGTTCTTTTAAATTTGTCAACTGATATCCAGAATCCTGTAGCAGTGATGACGCCTCAGTATGGTGTTCCTCCAATTTTGATTTCAGAACCACGTTTAGAATTTCAACTTCATCTTTCGCTGATCTCAAACCATCAACATGCTCCTCAAGATTTGTCTGCACGGCTCTAAGCTGCACAATCTCATCTTGATACTTCAATTCTGCCTCACTGTTATTAATTGATACTGATGTATCTCGAGACTCACTATTGCTAACCTGAGCCAATGTCTGTTCATTTCTTTTTATAAGCTCTTCAAGCCCTTCCTTCTCTTGAATAACCCTGGCAAAGTTGATTTCTTGAGAATGGATAGCTGATTCAAGTGTGGCATTTCTGTCAGTTAATTCTGCTACAGTCAACATGTGCGCCCTTAATAACTCGTCAGCATCTTTGTTCTTAAGCTGAAGCTTCCCAAAATCATTTTTTAAGTATTCAAGTTGCACAGCAACCTCCTCAACCTGACTTCTCATGCAACTAGCTTCAATTTCAGTGGCAAGAAAGTCCTCCAGAATTGTTCCTAACTGATTTTCAGCATTGGCGAGCTGGGACTGAAGAGAGCAATTCTTACAACTGAGGTCCCTTTTGATTTGCTCACTTTCTGAAAGAGCATCTTGCATCAAACTGTTTTCTTTACTCATGTCCGAAATCTGGTCCCTCAGATGAAGTAACTCTGTTTTGTCCTCATTATAAGATAGCAGGACCTGATCCTTCTCACTAAGTTGAGATGTAAGACTTGCGAGGGCAGATTCAAGATCTTCCCTCGTTGTCTTTTCTCTTAGCAAATTTCCCTCGGTACAGCTCAGACAATTTTGCAAACCTCTGATTTCATTTTCCATGTGCATCAACAGTTCGTCTTTAGACTGTAGAGACTCGGCCAAAGTTTTGTTATCTTCGTCGGATTCTGCAAGAGTTATTTTGGTCCTCTCAAGTTCCTGAACAACAGCAGCAATGTCTTTCATCTTTTCAACAAGAGTCTCATTCTCACTGGTGACAATCCGCAGCTCAACTTCCATTTTTGCCAACTTTGATGTTAAGTCACCATTGCTGATTGAGTGTTGTTCTTGAGCCTCTGAGATTATCTCAAATTTATGTACCATTTCCTGCAGTTCCTGCTGAAGCTTCTCTACATGTCCCTCAGAAATATTCAACTTTTCTTCTGTTCCAGCCATATCACAATGAAACTTCTGCTTCACATCAAGCAATTCTGTTTCAGACTTGTCTGATCTCTTCCGGAGAAAATCGCACATTTCTTCCAATGCGTCCTTTTCGTGATGGAGATGAAGCACCTTCTGGCATGCTTGCTGCTGGAAGAATTCCAAGCTTGCTATGACAGCAGCATAATTCTTGTTCTCAAGTTCATGTAGCAAAGATACGTCATCCAAGCATGGAATGTCGATGTCCTTGCTCAAAGAAATAAGTTTAGAGCATAGGATGCTCAGTTGCTCTTGAAGTGATGTAGAAACAATTTGCTGCTCACTGATTAAGGAGGACTGCTTACGTAATTCATCTTTCACTGCCTCAAAATCTTCCATTACTGATCTGAGCTCATCCTTAAGCTGACTAGTTTGCTGACTTTCTTTCATTAAAAGGTTCTCAAATCTCTTCCTTTCTTCAGTGCAGGCATTGTACTTGCTTTCACAAGTTTTATGTTCCTCAACAAGTGTTTCAGATACCACAAGCCTTTCCATAAGTAAAGCATTTTCAACTGAAATATCTTGGAGCTTTGCTTCTAATATTTGGTTCTTCACTGTCAGATCATCACACTTGAAAATGTATCCTGATTCACTTTCTTTCAAACTTTTTGATTGGTCCAGTGCAGAGTTTAACTTGAGCATTAAAGACTCCCTAGCATCATTAGAGTCATGGAGTTCTTTTTCTAGCACGTATAGCCTTCCCTGCATTTGCTTAATCATATCCAGTGCAGTATAGTGAGATTCCCGTAGCACATCAGAGAACACCTGCCACTGAATGTTAACAGCGTACGTTTCTAAAATATCAGATTCCATTGTGGAAGAAGCATCTTTTGGTCCTTCGGTGTTGGAGCAGTTCACCTGTGAATCAGGATTACATATGACTTCAGATCTGCTACGAAGTTCTTCAATTTTGGCAGCCCGAAGGAGGTTTTGCTGGTCATCCATTTTGTAGCTAAAACTAAGTGATGTGCCATTTTCAGTTGAAAACATTTGAGATGCAGTTGCCTCATGAAGACCTTCAGTTCCCCGTTGTTTGACAACAGGCCTGTCTTGGTCATGTTCTATAGTACCGCTTAAATCTGCTATTGCAGAATGCTCTTCAGGAAAATGCTCAGCATCTTCTACAATGGGTTGCTTTGCAAGAGTTTCACTTGACTCATACATAGAGAGAACCTGAAAGGACAGCAACTCAAGGTCTTTCTGTAGACGATCAACAGCTGCAGAATAATTCCATCGGACCCTCTTAAGTGCTGTTTCCGTAGCAACAGCTCTCCTCTCGAACTCCTTATTTTGAGCTTCTAAAGCTGTTCTGTCCTCAGCAAATCTCATTAGCTGGTCATTCATCTCCTCATGCATTTTCTGCTTCTGGGCTTGGAGGACAGAAACTGTGTAGAAACAAGAATTGTGTTCTTTCCTAAGATTTTCCAATTCAATTGCTGTCTGCTTCTGGCTTTCCTCAAGCTTGTGGATAAAAGATTCGTAGTAGCGCTCAATCTGGCTCATCTTCTCCAGAAGATTCTCCTTCTCAGTTTTTGAGTCCTCCAACTTCTGCAAGAGCCCACACATTTTTTCCTCCATCGTGGCTGTACTGCCAGTGTTTTTCTTGTCGGAATTATGATCACGTCCGGAGCTTGATTGATGGGCAACATTGGATGGTGGAGCCAAATGTTCTTGATAATTATTTTCTTTCATTTGTCCAAGCTGAACACCTTGCTTGAGGTTCTCAATAACACGCTGAAGAGCCCCTATATCAGCAAGAAGGAAATCAAGATCACTTGCTTGAAGTCCATGGAGAGCATTATTTCTGGTCTGCTGCAGTTTACTTTCAAGAAGCAGCAAGCCTTGCAGCCATTCTGTTTGGAGATTATGTACTGAACTATCTGTAGCAAGAACACCATTTCCTCCATCAGCCTTATGCTGCAAGGGTTTAGCAGATTTCATTTCTTCCAACTCTCTTTTCAAACTAGAACATTCTGTCCTTAGGGAAGATACTTCAGTAGTGAGCTCGCTGCGTGACATAAGTTCAACAGCAAGCTGGTTAGCTAGGCCCTGCGTTTCACTGCCTAATTTGTCAGTGACATCTTGCAGGGATGTTGCTTCTGACTTGAGCTGAGAAAAGGCCGACTCAGCCACCTCCAATCTGGACTTGAGTCGATTATTCTCGTCATGAGCAGCAGCAAGATCATGACTGGCAGAGAACTCAGGACTCCAACCATGACTCCAATCACTGCTCCCTTGTGGTGAAAGACGCTTACCCCGAAATGGCCCCTTCTCTGGTGTAGGGCTTTGACTTGTCGGACAAAGTGGTAAATCACCTGAGTGTATGCTCCTAAAGCTACTGATTTCATGACTGCCACACGGATCATTCTTTTCGGCAAAATAACCATCTGAATTATGTGATGAATTTTCATAATCTTCGGTTGAACCCGCAGAATCTTCGGCCACAGGGAACCCCAAAGAAGTTTCTTTTAACTTATTCCTTGCGTTAGCCTATAACAAATGATAAAGATAATTATGGTGTGAACCAAGTAACTTAATTATATCAAATGACGATATGCATAGAAAAGAATATGGGATGGTTTAACTAATTTATTTACTAAATGAAAACAGTAGGCATTGCATGATATGCAGATTCCATTCATTGTCACAAATCTAGGCCTAATACGTAAATTCTCTAGTGATGTATCTGCAGCACAATCAGCAATAGTACAGTAAATATAGACCGATGCCTCCAGTTAAAGAACCAAAGGACCACTCAATATAGATCGATGCCTCCAGTTAAGAAGCAAAGGACCGCGGTCCCTTCAAATGTATCCTTCCATAATCTTGAGATAACCAAGGTCACTCTCAACAAAGCAATCTAGCACATAACTTGGTCTACTTTGTTGCAGTTCAAATCAGAAGTTTTGAATTATTTTTCACCAGTAAACCATGTACGCATGGAAGTTCGTAGTTTTTTTTTGGGACTTCCATGGAAGTTAGTAGTTACTACCAAGAAACAGTGTAAAACACACGACTGCCCTGAAAATGAGCTCTTTGTTTTCCTTTCATGTGCCATTGCAGTGAGGTCCTATACTTCGTAGGGATTTATACCAACCTTATCACTACCAACATTGGATGAAGCAACAGCAACTTCAGAAGGATCGTGACTTCTTTGATTCACTAGCTGCTGGGAACTTCTGGCACCAGTTTCTCTTTGCTGTTCAAATTCCCTGTACCAAGAAAGCACTCATAAGACTTGGGACCAACAATCCAAAACTAATTTCATTGTTGTCATGGCCAAACCTGAAGCCAGTTTTGGTGCTGAGCAGTTGTGCCGTGACCTGCAACGGTATTCATCAAAGAACAACATTAGAAAGGACAACCAGAAGGCAAGCAAAACAGAGAACATTGTCAAATCACTTCTCAAAACAGTGAAAGAGTATTTTTCTGATGATTATAGACATAAGTTAAAATGTTATCTAAAACCCATGCATGTATATTGTAGGGGAAAAAACATACATGTAATACTGTTCCAAAGTTGCAACCACGAAAAGGAAGTGTGATTGAAACAGGCTTCACTGCTTCTGCAAATTCGGCAAGATTAACATCGACCTCCCCAAGAATACTAGATCGAGAAGTCCCCTGATTTTCCAAGAACAAGGGGAGTAAGTTCATCCAGCATTTAAGTGGTGATGATATCAAAACCTTAGGTAACATGTGTGCAAGTCCATGGCCAAGGAAGATGTAGGATAAGCGAAACCAATTTGTACAACGCACCATGGCCACAACAAGCTTGTAGAGCTTGTCATCATATGTCTTAGTCCTAGAATCCTGAAGAAGTCGTGTTGCTTCATAAATAGGATCTGGCCATTTACAGCTTCCATTCCTCACATTTGCTTTATTTGTTTTTGCAGTTACCTTTCCTGTATCAGCAGAGATAAAGGACAAAAACAACTTGTCCCATCCTGTAGATGGAATCTGCAACAAAAACAAGTAACCATGGAAAGATCATTCAACTATGGATGGCAGAAACATGCAATAATCCTGAGTAATTCACACAAACTGCAAGACTCATATTAGTAAAAATCAGAGAGCCGGAATAAGTCAATTGTACACCCTACAACTTTTGGCAGGGTATGTATTAGTAGTATCTTTCACCCCTAACTCAAAAAATGGACAAACCACAGCCTAAATTTTGGAACTACCACCCCCCCCCCACCCCCCCAAACAATCCCCACACGGTTTTGGACGACACGCCACTATATGTAGGATGTTTTTGACAGGCAACGTCATGGGACCCACAATCATGCTCTAGGTTGAGAATGACTAAGCAACTAGTCAGCAAATCAACAAATCAGAAAAATACAACATCACCCAAATAAACAAATATTTATTTCTTGTTACGTTGACTGTGCTGCATGTAAGCTGAACAAATCAGTGATGTGGCAGCCGACTTGGTGAAGAGTCGAAAAGCACATAGAAAACCAGCCTAAGGGTGACTTCCCGGCTGCCTGCGTGGATACTACTTTTTTATCCCAGCCATGGCATGGAACTCCAGCTGTGGCAACATCAGTGTCCCACCAACATGTGGGGGGTGGAGGATTCCCCAAGGACTGGATTATATTTTCCTTTTCTTTAAGGGGTTTTCTCATAATGCTGGTGTCTGATTAATACAGAGCTTTGGCTCCTTTGCCCAAAAAACAGCCTACAGGTGAAAACAAATGGTTTCAGGAGTTCAGGGTGAAATGTGTCTGGTTTTAGAGTTGAGATGAAATCTAGACCCGTGCAAGAGTTGTGGAATACAAATGGATATTTTCCTCGAAAGTAAGATTCACCAAAAAAAAGTCTTAACAAAGTCTTAACAACCAAAAGGGCAAAGAAATGGAGTTGGCATAAAAAAATTGATCTTACATTTGTTGCATGGAATTGCAGCCGGAATACAACTTTAACTTTGGCCTTTTCAATCTTCCATTTTGGCACCCTTGACATGCTGGCGATCTTTATTATTTAAGCATATCGTACTTCTAGGGGGATCTTTTGTCTGAAAGCAAGCACCAGAGACAATATAAACTCCCTTAAATTCATAAATACATCTAAAAAATCACCTTCAAATCAAACAGAATTCAAGCCAAAAAACCATACAAACAGACCAGATTGTCCTCATGGATGCGCAAACGCACAAACACAGGAACAAGAATCATACCCACCACCAATGAGAAAATTTCAGTGTAAAAGCTAGTCATCAAAAGCAACTGGCTGGTACACTTCCATGGTAGCAGTTATACAAATAATTGAATGATTATGTTGATATTGTTTCTGCACTATGCTCCTAACAGTTTCATAGCTATTCCTACTAACAACCACATGTTTCTCAGCACCTCACATGTTCACCAGCGTTAGATACACGGTATAATGGAAAAATAATAACTAACCACTACATGAAAAATTCACCTACACCAAGATGCCTGGATTTATCTTTTTATCCTCTTACATCTAGAGCCGCAGGGTGGAAACATACTAGCTGGCAAGAATTTGCCCCCAATTCACCCAGAAAGGTAAAGTCAGGCAGTACTCAAGAATCTTGTCCTGCTATGATTCATACATAGGACTAATTCCATGCAGTATCAGGCCTCATTGAGCCAAACTAGGCTAAGCGTTTTGTTTCTCTAGACCCTTGTTTAGCTTCAAAATTATCAACGAATCAAAATATAACATATGCATCTTTAGTTTCAAAGGGCAACTAGGAGAGATGCACAGGTCTGATCAATTTGACAAACTTGCACATTACAAGCAAGGATTTAGAGCATGCTTTGGTTTGCAGCCAAAAATTAAACTATAGTTATATAACACAAATTGGTACTAGTGGATCAGTAGCTGGGCAGCTGGTGTACTGAGCAAAGGCACCAGTGTCATGTGCAGAAAAGAGATGCAGCTAGTTGCAGTGTGCAATTGCAGAGTTCAGAAATCGTGGAAAAATGCAGGCACGCCTTGCTTGTAGCCAAGATGTTCCAAGTCCAGGATAACATCCAAGAGCTTTAAGCAGCCAAGGCATGGACGGAGCGTACCTTGCAAGGCGCCGGAGGTGGACGAAGGCCCTGGCTTGGGGGTCGGGATCTGCGGCGGAGACGGACCGGGGCAGCGCCACGGGATTCGATCTGCAGCTGAGGCGGCAAGAGGCGGGCGGATCCGGCGAAAGGCTGCGGCGGATGAGAGCGAATCCGGCGGGGACGACGGCGTGCTGTCGACCGAGTGAACTGGGGTCAGGGCCGGAAGAAGAAATGGAAGGAGGCGGGAAGGAGGGGCAGGGGAGAAGACTCACCGGCTGCGAGTGGGGCAGGTGACCTCGACAGCGGCGCTCACCGGCGGCGAGATGCAGCGGGATACAGGAGAGAGCACGAGGAGGTCGGGCGCCGCCGTGCTCTTACAGTGGCAGCCAAACAGTTCTGGAGTTCATGCCCAAATCCGCGGTTCGGGGACGAAATGTATGTACTTGCGAGTTGGTGGGGGGCTGTTTTTGGCTCAGCGGCGCTCACCGGCGGCGAGATGTAGACGGATGCAATGCAACTGGTGGATTCGCTTTGATACGGAAGAAAGCACGGGGAGTTCGCGCAAAAGGTGCGGGCTTTTCCACCGAGGTTGGGTTGGGGCTTGATTAGGAGAGGCGAGCAGCAAAGCTTGCTTATCGGGAAGAGGAAGGATGCTGGGCACCAAGCATAATGATGATGTTTGGTCGTTTAATTTATCATTACTTATTTCTTCCCAGGTTTTCTGGTTGGGCAGTAATGTCTGTCTCTCACAGTCTCACTCGACTCCTTTTTCTTTTTCACCGGTACAAGTGGAGTACAGGCCTGAAAATCAGCCCGCTTTTTCTTAACCTCGAAAAACTAGTAGTGCATGCTAGTATATCTATTTTTCTCGCCTTGAGTTTGGCCTCACGATCTCGGGCGGCGCGTGGAGCGGGTGTGAGGCTGTGGGTGGGGTTCCCTCGAGTGGGTCGTGTCGACCCATCCGCGTGGGACGTTGTCGTGCGGGCCCTCATTGTGTTGGCGATGTTGACCCCGTGTTCTCCTTATAGTCGTGATGTGGTGTTCGTCATGGGGTTTGCCATGTGGCGGCACCGTTTCTACGTTGGTGTGTGACATTTACACGATGAAGGCGAGCCACGTGGGTTGACCTTGCTCCTCACACATGGGGCGTCGCCTCTTTGGAATCCTTGTCCAATGGCATACAACTCAATATATTGCTTCCTAATGATCACACTAATAGAGACACGAGAATGGAAAGGGGGAAACCTAAGTGATGTTTAGCAGTTGCAGGCCATGAAAGTATAGAGAACAATGCGCAAAAGGAAATGGAACAACAAGAACATTGATTAATCCAATAATATAACAATACTTCACACAACACAGCCTAAAAGGCAGTAATTAATAATTACTCCCTCTGCCTCAAAATATAAGAATGTTTTTGACACTATGCTAGTGTCAAAAACGTTCTTATATTTTAGGACAGAGGGAGTAGATGGCATAGGTTACAGTAGATACACCAATAGTTAGTCGTTTCACATACATATTCAATACACAAGTACTAAAGACACTTGAACAACCAAGATGGATATCTTAAAAAACATGATAGATGGTGAGTGGAGGCTTGGTCGATTATGCCTTCCTTTTCAGTGCTCCCCACCATAATCTCCTGGCTGGCAGCTTCAAGCAAATTCTCTTTGTGCCACGGTTTCTTTCTGTTTATTGCGACAAGGGATCAAGCAACGGTAATCCACACCTAGTGTCACCAACACTTTTAAGGGGATGCGAATCTCCATTGAAGAGGTAGGGAACAATGAATGCTCCCACGACAACAAATGTCTCACATAAGTCTTTGAGTGCCATGGCCAACGAACGTCCAACCAACCTTCGCTAGGGGTAGCTCTTGGGCCGTACTCCAAATCTCATAATGAGTCGTGGCACAAATTCGGGGAACCACAACCATCTAGGTTGCGCATAAAACCAAGAATAACAAGATTCACAAGGGATATATTAAGGAATCGATGAACTTGAGATTTGCCTTGGTGAAAGTGTATATCGGGATCTCCTCTTGGTCTCCCTAAAAAGAATATGCAAAGTGGAAGCTAAGGAGGGTGGTCTTTTAGATTTCAACAATGCTGGAGGAGAGAGATGGAGTCAGCACCTACTTCATGGTGAAGAAGATGCTTTAGGGCATCTCCAACGGCAACCCGTAAATTTCCTCCCGCATCTGTCCGCGGACAGGAGGGCGACATCCAACAGTAACTGCATACATCCGGTCTTCCTCAAAAAAATTTAAGTCTGCACGATCAAATAGCTGCATACAGAGGGTACAGATGTTCAAATAGCCGCATGCAGCAATATTTCAAATTTAAAAAAGTTCAAATAATACATCCCAACATTGTTTCCCCATTTAACCGCCCACTGATGTGTTGGGGAACGTAGCATGCAATTTCAAAAAAATTCCTACGATCATGCAAGATCTATCTAGAAGATGCATAGCAACGAGAGGGGGAGAGTGTGTCCACGTACCCTCGTAGACCGAAAGCGGAAGCGTTTGACAACGCGATTGATGTAGTCGAACTTCTTCTTGTTCCGACCGATCAAGCACCGAACGTATGGCACCTCCGAGTTCTGCACACGTTCAGCTCGATGATGTCCCTCGAACTCTTGATCCAGCCAAGTGTCGAGGGAGAGTTTCGTCAGCACGACAGCGTGGTGACGGTGATGGTGAAGTGATCCGCGCAGGGCTTCGCCTAAGCACTACGACAATATGACCGGAGGTGTAAACTATGGAGGAAGGCGCCCCACATGGCTAATAGATGTTATTGTGTGTTCTAGGCGCCTCCCCCCTCATATATATAGGTGGGAGGGAGAGGGGCAGCCAAGGGGGCGCCCAAGTAGGAGGAATCCTAATTGGGGCCCTAATCCTATTTGCCCCACCCCTCCTACCATAATTCTCGGAGGGGGAAGGAAGGAGGAGGGATGGAAGTGGGAGGCCGAATCCCTCCCCTTCCTTTCTCCCTTCTCCTCTTTCCTTCCCCCTTATTTCGGCCTACATGGGGCGCACCAGCCCCTTAGGGCATGTACAACGGCATCTAGTCAGCCGTCTGTAATGCATGCCAGGTAGGATTTTTATCTAGGTGGAGGAAAGAGAGGGAAGAAAGAGAATAAGGGTGTCTATAAATCGGCAGACGGTCGATAGCCCACAAAAATCGCTTCTTATCGATAGCCTTTTGCCGTTGTATACGCTAGGCGTCGCTAATATGCTATCAACCCTGCTGAACCGTCGTTCCCATGTTCCACGATCGTACACAAGATTTTTTTATCGGTTCCTATTTCTTGGGAAGTTACAGATGGGAAATAGACAGTCCATTGTACAGGGGGTCTTTAGTGTTGTCTATGGATGATTACTACAGACGGGGTTATCTAAACAATTGTACATGCCCTTAGGGGCTGGTCTGTCCCCCTCTTGGCCCATTAAGGCCCATGTAGTTGCCGGGGGGATGCCCGAAACCCCTTCCGGTGACCCGATATGTACCCGGTACCCCCGGAACACTTCTGGTGTCTGAATATCATCGTCCAATATATCAATCTTTACCTCTCGACCATTTCGAGACTCCTCGTTATGTACATGATCTCATCCAGGACTCCGAAAATTTGGTCACCAAATCACATAACTCATATAATACAAAATCATCATCGAACATTAAGCGTGCGGACCCTACGGGTTCGAGAACTATGTAGACATGACCAAGACACCTCTCCGGTCAATAACCAACAGCGGAACCTGGATGCTCATATTGGTTCCCGCATATTCTACGAAGATCTTTATCTGTCGTACCGTAATGACAACATATGTTATTCCCTTTGTCATCGATATGTTACTTGCCCGAGATTCGATCATCGGTATGTTACCTTTCATGGTGTGGAACTGCTAAACATCAGAGCTCACGAGACGTCATCGAGTTGAACGTGTGCAGAACTCGGAGGTGCTGTGCGTTCGGTACTTGGATCGGTCGGATCATGAAGACGTACGACTACATCAACCGCGTTGTGCTAACGCTTCCGCATTCGGTCTACAAGGGTACATGGACACACTCTCCCCTCTCGTTGATATGCATCACCATGATCCTGTGTGTGCGTAGGATTTTTTTGAAATTACTACGTTCCTCAACAGTGGTATCAGAGCCAGTTTTTATGCGTAGATGTTATATGCACGAGTAGAACACAAGTAAGTTGTGGGCGATTGCTACCTCTTGAGCACTATGTTGGATTTCCCCGAAGAGGAGAGGATGATGCAGCAAAGTAGCGTAAGTATTTCCCTCGGTTTTTGAGAACCAAGGTATCAATCCAGTAGGAGGCTACGCGTGAGTCCCTCGTACCTACACAAAAACAATAGCTCAACGCAACCAACGCGCTTAGGGGTTGTCAATCCCTTCACGGTCACCTACGAAAGTGAGATCTGATAGAGAAGATAAATAATATTTTTGGTATTTTTGGTATAGAGATGCAAAGTAAAAAGTAAAAGCAAAGTAAAAACAAAGCAATAATAAAGTGATGGAGATTAATATGATGAGAAAGAGACCCGGGGCTATAGGTTTCACTAGTGGCTTCTCTCAAGAGCATAAGTATTCTATGGTGGGTGAACAAATTACTGTTGAGCAATTGACAGAATTGAGCATAGTTATGAGAATATCTAGGTATGATCATGTATATAGGCATCACGTCCGAGACAAGTAGACCGACTCCTGCCTGCATCTACTACTATTACTCCACTCATCGACCGCTATCCAGCATGCATCTAGAGTATTAAGTTAAAAACAGAGTAACGCCTTAAGCAAGATGACATGATGTAGAGGGATAGTTTCATGCAATATGATAAAAACCCCATCTTGTTATCATCGATGGCAACGATACAATATGTGCCTTGCTGCCCCTTTTGTCACTGGGAAAGGACACTGCAAGATCGAACCCAAAGCTAAGCACTTCTCCCATGGCAAGAACAACCAATCTAGTAGGCCAAACCAAACTGATAATTTGAAGAGACTTGCAAAGATAACCAATCATACATAAAAGAATTCAGAGAAGATTCAAATATTATTCATAGATAGACTTGATCATAAACCCACAATTCATCGATCTCAACAAACACACCGCAAAAAGAAGATTACATCGAATAGATCTCCACGAGAGAGGGGGAGAACATTGTATTGAGATCCAAAAAGAGAGAAGAAGCCATCTAGCTACTAACTATGGACTCGTAGGTCTGAAGTAAACTACTCACACTTCATCGGAGGGGCTTGGATGATGATGTAGAAGCCCTCCGTGATCGATGCCCCCTCCGACGGAGCTCCGGAACAAGCCCCAAGATGGGATCTCATGGATACAGAAAGTTGCGGCGATGGAATTAGGTTTTTGGCTCCGTATCTGATCGTTTGGGGGTACGTGGATATATATAGGAGGAAGAAGTACGTCGGTGGAGCAACAGGGGGCCCACGAGGGTGGGGGCGCGCCTGGTAGGGTAGGGCGCGCCCCCCTACCTCGTGGCCTCCTGTTACGTGCCTTAACGTAGGGTCCAAGTCTCCTAAGTTGTATTCGGTGAGAAAATCACATTCCCAGAGGTTTCATTCCGTTTGGACTCCGTTTGATATTCCTTTTCTTCGAAACCCTAAAACAGGCAAAAAACAGCAATTCTGGGCTGGCCCTCCGGTTAATAGGTTAGTCCCAAAAATAATATAAAAGTGGATAATAAAGCCCAATAATGTCCAAAACAGTAGATAATATAGCATGGAGCAATCAAAAATTATAGATACGTTGGAGACGTATCAAGCATCCCCAAGCTTAATTCATGCTCGTCCTCGAGTAGGTAAATGATAAAAACAGAATTTTTTATGCGGAGTGCTACTTGGCATAATTTCAATGTAATTCTTCTTAATTGTGGTATGAATATTAAGATTCAAAAGATTCAAGACAAAAGTTCATGTTGACATAAAAATAATAATACTTCAAGCATACTAACAAAGCAATTATGTCTTCTCAAAATAACATAGCCAAAGAAAGCTATCCCTACAAAATCATATAGTCTGGCTATGCTCTATCTTCACCACACAAAGTATTTAAATCATGCACAACCCCAATGACAAGCCAAGCAATTGTTTCATACTTTTGACATTTTCAAAACTTTTTCGATCTTCACGCAATACATGTGCGTGAGCCATGGATATAGCACTATATGTGGAATAGAATGGTGGTTGTGGAGAAGACAAAAAGAGGGGAAGATAGTCTCACATCAACTAGGCGTATCAACAAGCTATGGAGATGCCCATCAATAGATATCAATGTGAGTGAGTAGGGATTGCCATGCAACGGATGCACTAGAGCTATAAGTATATGAAAGCTCAACAAAAGAAACTAAGTGGGTGTGCATCCAACTTGCTTGCTCACGAAGACCTAGGGCATTTTGAGGAAGCCCATCATTGGAATATACAAGCCAAGTTCTATAATGAAAAATTCCCACTAGTATATGAAAGTGTCAGAATGAGAGACTCTCTATCATGAAGATCATGGTGCTACTTTGAAGCACAAGTGTGGTAAAAAGGATAGTAACATTGTCCCTTCTCTCCTTTTCTCTCTTTTTTTGTTTGGGCCTTCTCTTTTTTTATGGCCTCTTTTTTTTTCGTTCGGAGTCTCATCCCGACTTGTTGGGGAATCATAGTCTCCATCTGAAGGAAATATGCCCTAGAGGCAATAATAAAGTTATTATTTATTTCCTTATATCATGATAAATGTTTATTATTCATGCTAGAATTGTATTAACCGGAAACATAATACATGTGTGAATACATAGACAAACAGAGTGTCACTAGTATGCCTCTACTTGACTAGCTCGTTAATCGAAGATGGTTATGTTTCCTAACCATAAACAAAAAGAGTTATTATTTGATTAACGAGATAACATCATTAGGAGAATGATGTGATTGACATGACCCATTCCATTAGCTTAGCACCCGATCGTTTAGTATGTTCCTATTGCTTTCTTCATGACTTATACATGTTCCTATGACTATTAGATTATGCAACTCCCGTTTGCCGGAGGAACACTTTGTGTGCTACCAAACGTCACAACGTAACTGGGTGATTATAAAGGAGCTCTACAGGTGTCTCCAAAGGTACATGTTGGGTTGGCGTATTTCGAGATTAGGATTCGTCACTCCGATTGTCGGAGAGGTATCTCTGGGCCCTCTTGGTAATGCACATCACATAATCCTTGCAAGCATTGCAACTAATGAGTTAGTTGCGAGATGATGTATTACGAAACAAGTAAAGAGACTTGCCGGTAACGAGATTGAACTAGGTATTGAGATACCAATGATCGAATCTCGGGCAAGTAACATACCGATGACAAAGGGAACAACGTATGTTGTTATGCGGTCTGACCGATAAAGATCTTCGTAGAATATGTGGGAGCCAATATGAGCATCCAGGTTCCGCTATTGGTTATTGACCAGAGACGTGTCTCGGTCATGTCTACATTGTTCTCGAACCCGTAGGGTCCGCACGCTTAAGGTTTCGATGACAGTTATATTATGAGTTTACACATTTTGATGTGCCGAAGTTTGTTCGGAGTCCCCGATGTGATCACGGACATGACAAGGAGTCTCGAAATGGTCGAGACATAAAGATTGATATATTGGAAGCCTATATTTAGATATCGGAAGTGTTCCAGGTGAAATCGGGATTTTACCGGAGTATCGGGAGGTTACCGGAACCCCCCGGGAGGTATATGGGCCTTAGTGGGCTTTAGTGGAAGAGAGGAGAGGTGGCCAGGGCTGGGCCGCGCGCTCCTCCCCCCTAGTTCGAATAGGACAAGGAGAGGGGGCCGGCGCCCCCTTCCTTCTCTCTCTCCTCTTCCCCCCTCCCGAATCCTATTCCAACTAGGAAAGGGGGGAATCCTACTCCCGGAGGGAGTAGGACTCCTCCTGGCGCGCCCTCTCCTGGCTGGCCGCACCCCCCCTTTGATCCTTTATATACGGAGGCAGGGAGCACCCCTAGAGACACAAGTTGATCCACGTGATCATATTCTTAGCCATGTGCGGTGCCCCCTTCCACCATAGTCCTCGATAATATTGTAGCGGTGCTTAGGCGAAGCCCTGCGACGGTAGTACATCAAGATCGTCACCACGCTGTCGTGCTAACGGAACTCTTCCCCGACACTTTGCTGGATCGGAGTCCGGGGATCGTCATCGAGCTGAACGTGTGCTAGAACTCGGAGGTGTCGTAGTTTCGGTGCTTGATCAGTCGGGCCGTGAAGACGTACGACTACATCAACCACGTTGTGATAACGCTTCCGTTGTCGATCTACAAGGGTACGTAGATAACACTCTCCCCTCTCGTTGCTATGCATCACCATGATCTTGTGTGTGCGTAGGATTTTTTTTGAAATTACTACGTTCCCCAACAGTGGTATCAGAGCCTAGGTTTTATATGTTGATGTTATATGCACGAGTAGAACACAAGTGAGTTGTGGGCGATATAACTCATACTGCTTACCAGCATGTCATACTTTGGTTCGGCGGTATTGTTGGATGAAGCGGCCCGGACCGACATTATGCGTACGCTTACGCGAGATCGGTTCTCCCGACGTGCTTTGCACAAAGGTGGGTAGCGGGTGACAGTTTCTCCAACTTTAGTTGAACCGAGTGTGGCTACGCCCGGTCCTTGCGAAGGTTAAAACAGCACCAACTTGACAAACTATCGTTGTGGTTTTGATGCGTAGGTAAGATTGGTTCTTGCTTAAGCCCGTAGCAGCCACGTAAAACTTGCAACAACAAAGTAGAGGACGTCTAACTTGTTTTTGCAGGGCATGTTGTGATGTGATATGGTCAAGACATGATGCTAAATTTTATTGTATGAGATGATCATGTTTTGTAACCGAGTTATCGGCAACTGGCAGGAGCCATATGGTTGTCGCTTTATTGTATGCAATGCAATCACGCTGTAATGCTTTACTTTATCACTAAGCGGTAGCGATAGTCATGGAAGCATAAGATTGGCGAGACGACAACGATGCTACGATGGTGATCAAGGTATCGCGCCGGTGATGATGGTGATCACGACGGTGCTTCGAAGATGGAGATCACAAGCACAAGATGATGATGGCCATATCATATCACTTATATTGATTGCATGTGATGTTTATCTTTTATGCATCTTATCTTGCTTTGATTGACGGTAGCATTTTAAGATGATCTCTCACTAATTATCAAGAAGTGTTCTCCCTGAGTATGCACCGTTGTGAAAGTTCTTCGTGCTGAGACACCACATGATGATCGGGTGTGATAGGCTCTACGTTCAAATACAATGGGTGCAAAACAGTTGCACACGCGGAATACTCAGGTTATACTTAACGAGCCAAGCATATACAGATATGGCCTCGGAACACGAAGACCGAAAGGTCGAGCGTGAATCATATAGTAGATATGATCAACATAGCGATGTTCACCAATGAAACTACTCCATCTCATGTGATGATCGGACATGGTTTAGTTGATTTGGATCATGTGGTCACTTAGAGGATTAGAGGGATGTCTATCTAAGTGGGAGTTCTTAAGTAATATGATTAATTGAACTTTAATTTATCATGAACTTAGTCCTGGTAGTATTAGCATATCTATGTTGTAGATCAATAGCTCGCGTTGTTGTTTTCATATGTTTATTTTGATATGTTCCTAGAGAAAATTGTGTTGAAAGATGTTAGTAGCAATGATGCGGATTGGATCCGTGATCTGAGGTTTATCCTCATTGCTGCACAGAAGAATTATGTCCTTGATGCACCTCTAGGTGACGGACCTATTGCAGGAGCAGATGCAGACGTTATGAACATTTGGCTAGCTCAATATGATAACTACTTGATAGTTTAGTGCACCATGCTTAATGGCCTAGAATTGGGACTTCAAAGACGTTTTGAACGTCATGGACCATATGAGATGTTCCAGGAGTTGAAGTTAATATTTCAAGCAAATACCCGAGTTGAGAGATATGAAGTCTCCAACAAGTTCTATAGCTAAAAGATGGAGGAGAATCGCTCAACTAGTGAGCATGTGCTCAGATTGTCTGGGTACTACAATCGCTTGAATCAAGTGGGAGTTAATCTTCCGATAAGATAGTGATTGACAGAATTCTCTAGTCACCATCACCAAGTTAGTAAAACTTCGTGATGAACTATAATATGCAAGGGATAACGGAAACAACTCCCAAGCTCTTCGTGATGCTGAAATAAACGAAGGTAGAAATCAAGAAAAACATCAAGTGTTGATGGTTGACAAGACCACTAGTTTCAAGAAAAGGGCAAAGGGAAGAAGGGGAACTTCAAGAAGAACGGCAAGCAAGTTGCTGCTCAAGTGAAGAAGCCCAAGTCTTATCCTAAGCCTGAGACTAAGTGCTTCTACTTCAAAGGGACTGGTCACTGGAAGTGGAACTGCCCCAAGTATTTGGCGGATAAGAAGGATGGCAAGGTAAACAAAGGTATATTAGATATACGTGTTATTGATATGTACTTTACTAGTGTTTATAGCAACCCCTCGGCATTTGATACTGGTTCAGTTGCTAAGAGTAGTAACTCAAAACGGGAGTTGCAGAATAAACAGAAACTAGTAAAGGGTGAGGTGACGATGTGTGTTGGAAGTAGTTCCAAGATTGATATGATCATCATCGCACACTCCCTATACTTTCGGGATTAGTGTTGAAACTAAATAAGTGTTATTTGGTGTTTGCGTTGAGCATGAATATGATTTGATCATGTTTATTGCAATACGATTATTCATTAAATTCATAGAATAATTGTTGTTCTGTTTACATGAATAAAACCTTCGATGGTCATACACCCAATGAAAATAGTTCGTTGGATCTCGATCGTAGTGTTACACATATTCATAATATTGAAGCCAAAAGATGCAAAGTTAATAATGATAGTGCAACTTATTTGTGGCAC
This sequence comes from Triticum aestivum, assembly GCF_018294505.1. Classification (NCBI taxonomy): domain Eukaryota; kingdom Viridiplantae; phylum Streptophyta; class Magnoliopsida; order Poales; family Poaceae; genus Triticum; species Triticum aestivum. The sequence continues at coordinate 589,650,918 of NC_057809.1, read as the reverse complement.
TGCCGTTTGGGTCATATTGGTATAAAGCGCATGAAGAAACTCCATACAAATGGGCTTTTGGAACCAGTTGATTATGAATCACTTGGTACTTGCGAACCGTGCCTTATGGGTAAGATGACAAAGACACCGTTCTCCGGTACTATGGAGAGAGCAACAGATTTGTTAGAAATCATACATACAGATGTATGTGGTCCGATGAATATTGAGGCTCATGGCGGATATCATTATTTTCTCACCTTCACAGATGACTTAAGCAGATATGGGTATATCTACTTAATGAAACACAAGTCTGAAACATTTGAAAAGTTCAAATAATTTCAGGGTGAAGTGGAAAATCATCGTGACAAGAAAATAAGGTTTCTACGATCTGATCGCGGAGACAAATATTTGAGTTACGAGTTTGGTCTTCAATTAAAACATTGTGGAATAGTTTCACAAACTCATGCCACCTGGAACACCACAGCTGGTGTGTCCGATCGTCATAACCGTACTTTATTGGATATAGTACAATCTATGATGTCTCTTACCGATCTACCACTATCGTTTTGGGGTTATGCATTAGAGACAGCTGCATTCACGTTAAAAAAGGGCACCATCTAAATCCGTTGAGACGACACAATCTGAATTATGGTTTGGCAAGAAACCAAAGTTGTCGTTTCTTAAAGTTTTGGGTTGTGATGCTTATGTGAAAAAGTTTCATCCTAATAAGCTCAAACCCAAATCGGAGAAATATGTCTTCATAGGATACCCAAAGGAGACTCTTGGGTACACCTTCTATCACAGATCCGAAGGCAAGACATTCGTTGCTAAGAATGGATCCTTTCTAGAGAAGGAGTTTCTCTCGAAAGAAGTGAGTGGGAGGAAAGTAGAAAACTTGATAAGGTAATTGTACCTTCTCCCTTATTGGAAAGTAGTTCATCACAGAAATCTGTTCTTGTGACTACTACACCAATTAGTGAGGAAGCTAATGATGATGATCATGTAACTTCAGATCAAGTTACTACCGAATCTCGTAGGTAAACCAGAGTGAGATCCGCACCCGAGTGGTACGGTGATCCTGTTCTGGAAGTCATGTTACTAGACCATGACGAACTTGCGAACTATGAGGAAGCGATGATGAGCCCAGATTCCGCGAAATGGTTTGAGGCCATGAAATCTGAGGTATGATCCATGTATGAGAACAAAGTATGGACTTTGATGGATTTGCCGATGATCGGCAAGCCATAGAAAATAAATGGATCTTCAAGAGGAAGACGGACACTGATAGTAGTGTTACTATCTACAAAGCTAGACTTGTCGAAAAAGGTTTTTGACAAAGTTCAAGGTGTTGACTACGATGAAATTTTCTCACTCGTAGCGATGCTTAAGTCTGTACAAATCATGTTAGCAATTGCAGCATTTTTATGAAATCTGGCAAATGGATAAACAAAACTACATTCCTTAATGGATTTAAAGAAGAGTTGTATATGATGCAACTAGAAGGTTTTGTCAATCCTAAAGGTGCTAACAAAATATGCAAGCTCCAGCGATCCATCTATGGACTGGTGCAAGCATCTCGGAGTTGGAATATACGCTTTGATAAGTTGATCAAAGCATATAGTTTTATACAGACTTGCGGTGAAGCCTGTATTTACAAGAAAGTGAGTGGGAGCACTACAACATTTCTGATAAGTATATGTGAGTGACATATTGTTGATCGGAAATAATGTAGAATTATTCTATAAAGCATAAAGAAGTGTTTGAAAGGAGTTTTTCAAAGAAAGACCTCGGTGAAGCTGCTTACATATTGAGCATCAAGATCTATAGAGATAGATCAAGACACTTGATAAGTTTTTTCAATGAGTACATACCTTGAAAAGATTTTGAAGTAGTTCAAAATGGAACAGTCAAAAAGAGTTCTTGCCTGTGTTACAAGGTGTGAAATTGAGTAAGACTCAAAGCCTGACCACGGCAGAAGATAGAAAGAGAATGAAAGTCATTCCCTATGCCTCAGCCATAGGTTCTATAAAGTATGCCATGCTGTGTACCAGATCTATTGTATACCCTACACTGTGTTAAGCAAAGGAGTACAATAGTGATCTAAGAGTAGATCACTGGACATTGGTCAAAATTATCCTTAGTGGAATAAGGAAATATTTCTCGATTATGGAGGTGACAAAAGGTTCGTCGTAAAAGTTACGTCGATGCAAGTTTGACACAGATCTGGATGACTCTAAGTCTCGATCTAGATACATATTGAAAGTGGGAGCAATTAGCTAGAGTAGCTCCGTGCAGAGCATTGTAGACATAGAATTCGCAAAATACTTACGGATCTGTATGTGACAGACCCGTTGACTAAAATTATCTCACAAGCAAAACATGATCACACCTTAGTACTCTTTGGGTGTTAATCACATAAATGATGTGAACTAAATTATTAACTCTAGTAAACCCTTTGGGTATAGGTCACATGACGATGTGAACTATGGGTGTTAATCACATGGTGATGTGAACTCTTAGTGTTGAATCACATGGCGATGTGAACTAGATTATTGACTCTAGTGCAAGTGGGAGACTGAAGGAAATATGTCCTAGAGGCAATAATAAAGTTATTATTTATTTCCTTATATCATGATAAATGTTTACTATTCATGCTAGAATTGTATTAATCGGAAACATAATACATGTGTGAATACATAGACAAACAGAGTGTCACTAGTATGCCTCTACTTGACTAGCTCGTTAATCGAAGATGGTTATGTTTCCTAACCATAAACAAAAAGAGTTGTTATTTGATTAACGGGATCACATCATTAGGAGAATGATGTGATTGACATGACCCATTCCATTAGCTTAGCACCCGATCGTTTAGTATGTTGCTATTGCTTTCTTCATGACTTATACATGTTCCTATGACTATGAGATTATGCAACTCCCGTTTGCTGGAGGAACACTTTGTGTGCTACCAAACGTCACAACGTAACTGGGTGATTATAAAGGAGCTCTACAAGTGTCTCCAAAGGTACATGTTGGGTTGGCTTATTTCGAGATTAGGATTTGTCACTCCGATTGTCGGAGAGGTATCTCTGGGCCCTCTCGGTAATGCACATCACATAAGCCTTGCAAGCATTGCAACTAATGAGTTAGTTGCGAGATGATGTATTACGAAACGAGTAAAGAGACTTGTCGGTAATGAGATTGAACTAGGTATTGAGATACCAACGATCGAATCTCGGGCAAGTAACATACCGATGACAAAGGGAACAACGTATGTTGTTATGCGGTCTGACTGATAAAGATCTTCATAGAATATGTGGGAGCCAATATGAGCATCCAGGTTCCGCTATTGGTTATTGACCGGAGACGTGTCTCGGTCATGTCTACATTGTTCTCGAACCCGTAGGGTCCGCACGCTTAAGGTTTCGATGACAGTTATATTATGAGTTTATGCATTTTGATGTGCCGAAGTTTGTTCGGAGTCCCGGATGTGATCACAGACATGATGAGGAGTCTCGAAATGGTCGAGACATAAAGATTGATATATTGGAAGCCTATATTTGGATATCGGAAGTGTTCCGGGTGAAATCGGGATTTTACCGGAGTACCGGGAGGTTGCCGGAACCCCCCGGGAGGTATATGGGCCTTAGTGGGCTTTAGTGTAAGAGAGGAGAGGTGGCCAAGGCTGGGCCGCGCGCCCCTCCCCCCTAGTCCGAATAGGACAAGGAGAGGGGGCCGGCGCCCCCCTTCCTTCTCTCTCTCCTCTTCCCCCCTCCCGAATCCTATTCCAACTAGGAATGGGGGGGGGAATCCTACTCCCGGAGGGAGTAGGACTCCTCCTGGCGCGCCCTCTCCTGGCCGGCCGCACCCCCCCTTTGATCCTTTATATACGGAGGCAGGGAGCACCCCTAGAGATACAAGTTGATCCACGTGATCATATTCTTAACCGTGTGCGGTGCCCCCTTCCACCATAGTCCTCGATAATATTGTAGCGGTGCTTAGGCGAAGCCCTACGACGGTAGTACATCAAGATCGTCACCACGCCGTCATGCTGACGGAACTCTTCCCCGACACTTTGCTGGATCGGAGTCCGGGGATCGTCATCGAGCTGAACGTGTGCTAGAACTCGGAGGTGCCGTAGTTTCGGTGCTTGACCAGTCGGGCCGTGAAGACGTACGACTACATCAACCACGTTGTGATAACGCTTCCGTTGTCGATCTACAAGGGTACGTAGATCACACTCTCCCCTCTCGTTGCTATGCATCACCATGATCTTGCGTGTGCGTAGGAAATTTTTTGAAATTACTACGTTCCCCAACACCATCATCCTTTCCTCACTTGGGACAATGCTCTAAAAATGATGATCATCACACTTATTTTTTCTTACAACTCAACAATTACAACTCAATACTTAGAACAAAATATGACTCTATATGAATGCCTCTGGCGGTGTACCGGGATATGAAATGAATCAAGAGTGACATGTATGAAAGAATTATGAACAGTGGCTTTGCCACAAATACAATGTCAACTTCATGATCATGCTAGCAATATGACAATGATGGAGCGTGTCATAATGAACGAAACGGTGGAAAGTTGCATGGCAATATATCTCGGAATGGCTATGGAAATGCCATGATAGGTAGGTATGGTGGCTGTTTTGAAGAAGGTATTTAGTGGGTGTATGATACCGACGAAAAGTGTGCGGTATTAGAGAGGCTAGCAATGGTGGAAGGAAGGAAAGTGCGTATAATCCATGGACTCAACATTAGTCATAAAGAACTGATATACTTATTGCAAAAATCTAGAAGTTATCAAAGAAAAGTATTACGCGCATGCTCCTAGGAGGATAGATTGGTAGGAAAAGACCATCGCTCGCCCCCGACCGCCACTCATAAGGAAGACAATCAATAAATAAATCATGCTCCGACTTCATCACATAACGGTTCACCATACGTGCATGCTACGGGAATCACAAACTTTAACACAAGCATTTCTCAAATTCACAAATACTCAACTAGCATGACTCTAATATCACCATCCTCATATCTCAAAACAATTATCAAGCATCAATTTTTTCTTAGTATTCAACGCACTCAAAAGAAAGTTTTACAAATCTTGAATACCAAGCATATTTATTATTAAGCAAATTACCATGCTATTAAGACTCTCAAAATAATCTAAGTGAAGCATGAGAGATCAATAGTTTCTATAAAACAAATGCACCACCATGCTCTAAAAGATATAAGTGAAGCACCAGAGCAAAATTCTATAACTCAAAAGATATAAGTGAAGCACTAGAGTAAAACTATAGAGCTCAAAAGATATAAGTGAAGCACATAGAGTATTCTATCAAATTCCAAATTATGTATGGCTCTCTCAAAAGGTGTGTACAACAAGCATGATTGTGGTAGACTAACAAGCAAAGACTCAAATTATAAAAGACGCTCCAAGCAAAACACATATCATGTGGTGAATAAAAATATAGCTCCAAGTAAGGTTACCGATAGAAGTAGACGAAAGAGGGGATGCCTTCCGGGGCATCCCCAAGCTTTGGCTGTTAGGTGTCCTTAGATTATCTTGGGGGTGCCATGGGCATCCCCAAGCTTAGGCTCTTGCCACTCCTTGTTCCATAATCCATCAAATCTTTACCCAAAACTTGAAAACTTCACAACACAAAACTTAAAGTAGAAAACTTGTGAGCTCCGTTAGCGAAAGAATACAAAAGACCACTTCAAGGTACTGTAATGAACTCATTATTTATTTATATGGGTGTTAAACCTACTGTATTACAACTTCTCTATGGATTATAAACTATTTTACTAGCCATAGATTCATCAAAATAAGCAAACAACACACGAAAAACAGAATCTGTCAAAAACAGAACAGTCTGTAGTAATCTGTAGCTAGCGCAAGATCTGGAACCCCAAAAATTCTAAAATAAATTGCAGGGAGTGAGGAATTTATCTATTAATCATCTGCAAAAAGAATTAACTAAATAGAACTCTCCAAATAAAAATTACAGCAGTTTTCGTGAGCGCTAAAATTTCTGTTTTTTACAGCAAGTTCAACAAGACTTTCCCCAAGTCTTCCCAACGGTTCTACTTGGCACAGACACTAATTAAAAACAAAAAAACACAACCAAAACAGAGGATAAATAAATTATTTATTACTAAACAGGAGCAAAAAGCAAGTAATAAAAATAAAATTGGGTTGCCTCCCAACAAGCGCTATCGTTTAACGCCCTTAGCTAGGCATAACAAGCAAGAATAGATCTAGGTATTGCCATAATAGTAAGATAGATTATTAAAACTCATTTCATATTCTCTACGTTCGGCAGCAAGTTTTCTTTGAGGCAAGCAAAAGTAATCAAAAGGGCTAAATTTAACGGGACAAAAGTCCCCAAGATCAACCTTGGGAGGTATAGGTGATGAAGCTATGTACCTAGGGTAGGGTCACGGACCTGTCCTAACTGCCCTACCCAAGGACACCTCTAGAATAAATCACCTTTCAATCGACTTGGGGGTCTTCCACTCGACATACTTGAAGACATTCGACCAAGAAGCAATTACTCGACCAAGATCCAACCACTCGACGGCCAGGAGACCTAAAGTCACTCCGCACGCTAACGGTCAGTCATTAAGTAGCTTTTATGGTCATCATAGCACTTTATTACTAGCATTATCAGTAACGCCCTGCCTTAATGTGCATTGAACCCTTCGTAACATGGGCTGGCCGGGGCCCTGGCGCACTCTATATAAGCCACCCCCTCCTCCGAGACAAGGGTTCGCACCTCTGTAACTCATACACACATAATCCAGTCGATCGCCTCCGGGCTCCGAGACGTAGGGCTTTTACTTCCTCCGAGAAGAGCCTGAACTTGTAAACCTTGTGTCCTTACAACCCCTCCATAGCTAAGACCTCACCTCTCCATACTTACCCCCCTACATTACTGTCAGAGTTAGAACCACGATAGTTGGCGCCCACCGCGGGGCCAGGTGTTTTAGCGTTTTGTTGGAGGAGTTGCGATCTTTTCTGACCCGAATCATCATGGTTTTCGACGGAGTTTTGGTGGAGGGCCGCGAGATCTATCTCGGCGCGCTCACGTTCATCACCGACGACTTCGCCTGGATTCAGGAGGCTCCGGTCGACGTGGACGCACTCCCTGTCCGCGGGGCAACGCACTTTAGCGCGTGCGTCCACGGCGTTCTCCTGCAGCAACTGTCGACCCCCTACCGGTCGGCTCCTGTGTTGTCCTCCCTCCCTGTTTCCCGACAGCGCAAGCGCTCCGGTCGGTCGAGACTTCAGCGGTCGGTGAGACACGCGGTGGCCCGTCAGTCGGCCACCCCTCAAGTCGCGGCGATCGAGCCCGACGAATCCCTCTACGGCCTGTTCGACTGGCTCCGAAGAGACTGCATCCGAGTGCGACAGCAGCGATCCGGCGGAGGTTCTGATGGTCGACGGACCGCCTAGTCCCCCCGGTTTTACCTGCACCGACGGAGGCGCAGGAGGAGGTGACCCGTCGCGTCCCCATGAGGAGTATCTTCCCGAGGCTCTCACGTCGCTGCAGAGAGAAGAACTTCGCCGCCGGAACATGGATGCGTTGCACACTCCTATCGTTCCAGAAACCCCCGAGGCTCGCGCCTTGGAGGACGCGCGCTTGGAAAACTTGGCCGAGCGCACTCGACTGGAGAACCTCTAGCGAGCACTCGACGAGCGTGCGCGACAACGGGTTCCCAAATCTAGTAGACGTCAGCTCTTCCCGCCCCCGCAGGTATATCGGACTCCGATTCAGAATTTAGCAGTTGCGGCCCGTATAGCAGAGTAGATTCAGCCTTCCCAGTCGGAGGCTGGCAGAGGCTTGTTGTAGATCAGAGCGTTACTCCGGGCAGTAGGAGATCAGAATTTCACTGTTTCTTAGTCGCGGAACAGAATTCACAGCAGATCCGTTGCCGCGGACACAGTCCAGTCGGCTCACAGCCCAATATCGCCCCCGATGCGTGAGGGACATGGAGACCAGCTTGACCAGTATGGGAACCATGAGCAGTATGATCACCGAGTCGATTGTGACGGTCGACATCGAGTGCCCACGCCTTCCCGAGGAGCGGGTCATATGTGCCTCGCCAGCAGGATGACAGGCGCCCTCATAGTGGTGGGCGAAGGATTCCAGTCGACCCCAGAGGACCAGGCTTTGACGCGAGATCCATCCTCGTCCAAGGTCTGGTCGACAGGAACAGGGCTCACCGAGAAGGCCACGACAGAGATGCGCCTGCCAGCAGCAGAGTACATGTTTCGGGGCCAGAGTGCTTCAGTAGAGCCATCAGGGCTGTTGTGATTCCTCCCTATTTTAGGTTGGCGACTAGAGTCAGTAAGTTCACTGGCGAGTCCAAGCCTGATACTTGGCTTGAGGACTACCGAGTGGCCGTCCAGATTGGCGGTGACAATGATGAAGTGGCCATGAAGCACCTGCCTCTCATGTTGGAGGGCTCGACCAGAGCATGGCTAAACCAGTTAGCACCTAGCAGCATTTACACTTGGGAAGATCTCTCCCGAGTGTTCGTCACCACATTTGAAGGCACATGCAAGCGACCGGCAGGACTGACGGAACTGCGGTCTTGTGTGCAAAAGCCGAATGAAACTTTGAGGGATTACATCCAGAGATGGATCACGTTACATCACTCGGTGGAGAATGTGCCTGACCACCAAGCAGTTTGTGCCTTCAAGGAAGGCGTCAAGTACAGAGAACTGAATTTGAAATTCGGTCGAACCGGAGATATGTCCATGAATCGGATGATGGAGATTGCCACCAAGTACGCTAATGGCGAATATGAGGATCGACTCAGGAGTGGCAAGCTCAAGCCAGTCGCCCAAGAAACCGGAGGCAATTCCAATCGGAAACAGAAGCGGAAAGCCGAGCCAGCGGCTCCCGGGGAAGCCTTAGCTGTGGCCCAAGGAAAGTCTAAAGGGAAACTTAAAGGGCCTTGGAACCCCAAAAAGGTTAAAGACTAGGAGGGAAATGATGTGTTGGACTTACTGTGTCTCGTCCACACGAAGAAAGATGAAGAGGGTAATTTTATTTACCCGAAACATACCACTCGGCAGTGTCGACTCTTGATCCAGCAGTTCCAGGGCAAGCAGCCCAAGGGTAAGGAAAAGGAGTCATACAAGGTCAAGGACAAAGAGGACAGTGATGACGGATACCCTCAAGTCAATTCCACCCTGATGATTTTTGCTAATGTTGAGAGCAAAAGTCGACTGAAAGTTATTAACCGAGAGGTGAATATGGTCGCTCCGGCAACACCTAGTTACCTGAAATGGTCTCAGACTGCCATAACATTCGACCAGTCCGACCACCCAACGCACATCGCCACCCCTGGGAGGCAAGCTTTGGTGGTCGACCCAGTTGTTGAAGGCACTCGACTGACCAAAGTCCTGATGGATGGTGGCAGTGGCTTGAACATATTATACGCTGAGACGTTGAAGGGGATGGGCATTCCGATGTCCAGACTCAGTGCCAGCAACATGAGTTTCCATGGAGTCATTCCTGGGAAGAAGGCCGAATCACTCAGCCAGATTGCTCTTGATGTGGTTTTCGGTGATCCCAAGAATTACCGCAAAGAAAAGTTGACATTTGAAGTTGTAGACTTTCAGAGTGCCTATCACGCTATTTTGGGCAGACCGGCTTATGCACACTTCATGGCCCGACCATGTTACGTGTATCTCAAATTGAAGACGCCTGGCCCCAAAGGTGTGATCACCATTACGGGCAATCGGAAGAAAGCGGAAGAATGTTTTCAGAAGGGTTCGAAGATCGCCGACGCACATATGGCAGTGGTGGAGTTGCAAGAATACCAGAAGACTGCAGACCCGAGTGATCTGTTGCGAGCCAAGAAGCCCGCTATAGAGTCAGCTTTCCAGTCGACTGGCGACACGAAGACAGCTCACATCCACCCGACCGACCCCAGCGCCGCCCCGACTCATATCTCGACAACGCTCGACTCCAAATAGGAAGAAGCGCTCATCCAGTTCCTCCGTGAGAACTGGGACATCTTCGCATGGAAGCCTTCTGACATGCCAGGGGTTCCCAGGGAGCTGGCTGAGCATCACCTGAGAGTCGACTCAAAAGTAAAACCTGTCAAGGAACATCTTCGATGGTCCTCCGTCCAAAAGAGAAAAGCTATTGGCGAAGAGGTGGCTCGGCTCTTAGCAGCGGAGTTCATCTGAGAGATCTACCACTCCGAGTGGCTCGCCAACATCGTCATGGTCCCCAAGAAGGACAAGTCACTTCGCATGTGCATTGACTTTAAACATATCAATCGGGCCTGCCCGAAAGATCATTTTCCTCTCCCCCGCATCGACCAGATAGTCGACTCGACTGCGGGATGTGAGCGACTGTCTTTCTTAGACGCCTATTCCGGGTACCATCAGATCCGTCTGTATGGACCTGACGAGATCAAGACAGCTTTCATCACTCCATTTGGGTGCTTCTGTTATGTTACCATGCCGTTCGGCCTCAAGAATGCCGGAGCCACATTCATGAGGATGATTCAGAAGTGTTTACTCACTCAAATCAGTCGGAACATGGAAGCATACATGGATGATATTGTGGTCCAGTCACGGAAGGGTTCCGACCTGCTGACTGACCTTGCTGAAACCTTTGCCAACCTCAAGAGGTATGATATCAAGCTTAATCCATCACAGTGTACATTCGGAGTCCCTGGCGGGAAGTTACTCGGCTTTCTCGTTTCCGAACGAGGAATCGACGCGAATCCAGAAAAAGTTGGCACTATACTCCGAATGAAAAGCCCTGTGCGAGTGCACGATGCCCAGAATCTTACTGGTTGTTTGGCCGCCCTAAGTCGATTCATATCTCGTCTCGGTGAAAAGGCATTACCTCTCTACCGATTGATGAAGAAGTCTGACAAGTTCGAGTGGACTCCTGAAGCTGATGCAGCGTTTGCAGAGCTCAAAGCTCTGCTCTCCACCCAGCTGGTGCTTGCTGCCCCAATTAGCAAAGAGCCTTTGCTGCTTTACATTGCAGCCACAGGACAAGTCATCAGTACGGTACTTACGGTCGAGCGGGAAGAAGAAGGGAAAACCTTCAAAGTTCAGCGCCCAGTATATTATATTTCTGAAGTCTTGACCCCGTCGAAGCAAAGATATCCTCACTATCAGAAGCTTGTATATGGGATTTATATGACCACCAAGAAAGTTGCTCACTACTTCTCTGATCATTCCATTATAGTCGTCAGCGACGCTCCATTATCAGAGATCCTGCATAACAAGGATGCAACTGGTCGAGTGGCAAAATGGGCGATTGAACTCCTTCCCCTTGATATCAAGTTTGAGGCAAAGAAAGCTATCAAGTCCCAAGCAATCGCAGATTTCGTCGCCAAGTGGATTGAACAGCAGCTGCCGACTCAGATTCACTCGGAGCATTGGACTATGTTTTTCGACGGCTCCAAGATGCTAAGTGGTTCCGGTGCCGGAGTGGTGTTGGTCTCCCCCAGAGGAGATAAACTCAGATATGTTCTTCAAATCCATTTCGATTCCTCCAATAACGAAGCAGAATATGAAGCACTTTTATATGGGTTGCGCATGGCCATCTCACTCGGCGTCCGTCGCCTCATGGTCTATGGAGACTCAGATTTGGTGGTTAATTAGGTGATGAAGGAATGGGATGTCAGAAGTCCAGCCATGACTGGTTATTGCAACGCAGTGAGAAAGCTGGAGAAGAAATTCGAGGGGTTAGAGCTTCATCACATACCCCGACTGAAAAATCAAGCAGCTGATGATTTGGCAAAAATAGGTTCCAAAAGAGAAGCCATTCCCAGCAATGTGTTTTTGGAACACATCCACACACCATCGGTCCAGGAGGATCCCTTCACGGAAGAGGCCCCGCAGCCAAAAAGCGCCACAGATCCGACTGAAGTTGAAGTTCTAGCTGTGGTCGATCTGATAATGGAAGTGCTGGTTATCACTCCCGTCTGGACTGAACCGTACATCGCGTACATCCTAAGGAAAGAACTCCCAGAAGACAAGGAAGAGGCTCGACAGATCGTCCGTTGATCCAAGGCCTTTACAGTCATAAAGGGACAGTTATATAGGGAAAGCGCGACTGGGGTCAGCCAGAAGTGTATCACACGAGAAGAAGGTCTGATGATCCTTAACGATATCCACTCGGGGACCTGTGGTCATCATGCTCTACTCAAAAGATGAAGCAGAACAAGCCCGGCAGGACGCAGTCGACCTCCTAGAAGAAGAAAGAGAAATGGCCCTGATCCGATCGACCATCTATCAGCAAGACTTGCGTCGATTCCATGCCAGAAACGTGAAGAGCCGAGCCTTCCAAGAAGGGGACTTAGTCCTTCGAGTGGATCAGCAGAAACCACACAAGCTTGCTCCTACTTGGGAAGGCCCCTTCATAGTCACCAGAGTCCTCCACAATGGAGCATACCACCTCTACAATGTCGATCACCAGATTGATGAGCCACGAGCCTGGAATGCGGAGCTACTCCGCCCCTTTTTTACTTGAATTCTCACTCGGATGAGATGTAATAAGAAAAACTCCTGTAGTTTATTTATCAAAGACAAGAGCGTTATAATTTTCCCAGTGATTATTATTGTTTTTGTTTCACCCACTGGGTGTGACTTAGCTGCGAATCCGCTTCGCCTATGTTTGTAAAAACAGTTTCCTACAGAGTGACGAGCCAGCCTCCCACTCGGGGGCTTAGCTGTGAATCCGTTTCGCCTAAGTTTGAAAAAATCCTACCGAGTGGAGAGCAATCCTCCCACTCGGGGGCTTAGCTGTAGTCCAGTACTCGCCTAAGTTCTCTCACTAGAAGACTTAGCAGCAGTCAGGCACTCGCCTAAGTTTGAAAAAAAATCCTACTGAGTGGAGAGCAATCCTCCCACTCGGGGGCTTAGCTGCAGTCCAACACTCGCCTAAGTTCTCCCACTTAGAGACTTAGCTGCAGTCAGGCACTCGCCTAAGTTTGAAAAAATCCTACCGAGTGGAGAGCAACCCTCCCACTCGGGGGCTTAGCTGCAGTCCAGTACTCGCCTAAGTTCTCCCACTTAGAAACTTAGCTGCAGTCAGGCACTCGCCTAAGTTTGAAAAATCCTACCGAGTGGAGAGCAACCCTCCCACTCGGGGGCTTAGCTGCAGTCCAGTACTCGCCTAAGTTCTCCCACTTAGGGACTTAGCTGCAGTCAGGCACTCGCCTAAGTTTGAAAAATCCTACCGAGTGGAGAGCAATCCTCCCACTCGAGGGCTTAGCTGCAGTCCAGCACTCGCCTAAGTTCTCCCACTTAGAGACTTGGCTGCAGTCAGGCACTCGCCTAAGTTTGAAAAATCCTACCGAGTGGAGAGCAACCCTCCCACTCGGGGGCTTAGCTGCAGTCCAGTACTCGCCTAAGTTCTCCCACTTAGAGACATTAGCTGCAGTCAGGCACTCGCCTAAGTTTGAAAAATCCTACCGAGTGGAGAGCAACCCTCCCACTCGGGGGCTTAACTGCAGTCCAATACTCGCCTAAGTTCTCCCCCTTAAAGACTTAGCTACAGTCAGGCACTCGCCTAAGTTTGAAAAATCCTACCGAGTGGAAAGCAACCCTCCCACTCGGGGGCTTAGCTGCAGTCCAGTACTCTCCTAAGTTCTCTCACTAGAAGACTTAGCTGCAGTTCGACACTCGCCTAAGTTTGAAAAAATCCTACCGAGTAGAGAGCAATCCTCCCACCTGAGGGCTTAGCTGCAGTCGAGTACTCGCCTAAGTACGAAACACATCTCAATCCTCAAGAACGACTAAGCGCAGGTGGACTGCCACCTTCTCCTGGAGAGCTTCACCACAAATACAATGTGCGCTCCGTCCCACTCCGCAGTAACAGGGTGTGGGTCGACCGCTGCCTTCTCCTGGAGAGCTTCGCCACAAATACAATGTGCGCTCCGTCCCACTCCAGAGTAACAGGGTGTGGGTCGACTGCCACCTTCTCCTGGAGAGCTTCGCCACAAATACAATGTGCGCTCCGTCCCACTCTGTAGTAACAGGGTGTGGGTCGACCGCCGCCTTCCACAAATACAATGTGCGCTCCATCCCACTCTGCAGCAACAGGGTGTGGGTCGACCGCCGCCTTCCCCTGGAGAGCTTTGCCACAAATACAAGACATGGGTCGTCTGCTTCCCTCTCCTTCGGGGCTGCGCTGCGAATACAGAAATTTGTCTCGAATGAAGAATGGTTTCACTCAGCAGGAGACTCATAAAGATATTCAACGGTAAACCAAGTTCAGATAAAATCCTAAAGGTTCTGGATCACGGATCGAGGTACTCAGGCATGCAGCCCGAAAAAGTTTAATGGTTACAAAAACCACTCGGCATTCCGAGGCAAATTTAAGGTAGGACACAAGAGTTTGTTCACTCCGCGGGAGGAGGGCTGGCAGGCTCGACGAACTCATCCAGGTTGACGCCGTCGGCTATCCGAGTGGCTGCAGCGATGAAAGTCTCCATAAAGGTTCGGAAGTCATGCTTCTGGGTGTTGGCGACCTTGATTGCTGCCAGCTTGTCTTGTCGCACCTCCTTGAAGTGGACACGAACCAAGGACAGAGCCACATCAGCGCCACACCGAGCAGAAGACTTCTTCCACTCCTGCACTCGGTCAGGGATTCCGTTAAGCCGAGTCATCAGAGACTCGAGATCGTTTTGGAGCGTAGCCTCTGGCCAAAGTGCCGGGTCGATCCGTGACATGGCGACCTTCAGTCGAGCCAAGTAGTCCACGGCACCGTCGATGCGGGATTCCAGTTGGAGCAGATTCATGGCAGTTTCATCTTTCACGGGAGAGTTGATTGGATCCAAACCTGGTTTGATCCGCCCAGTCTCCTCTTCAAAGTTCTGGCAAAACTCTGCATTCACGATCCAAGGATAAGTCAATTTTCATACACTGAGTCGACACAAAAAAAGCACCAGTCGGAGCTAAATGTGCACCTTCAAGCTTGATGTACAACTTCTTGGCGAGGCTCCTCAAGTAGCTCTCCAGATCGTCCCTCCTGCGAGCGATGCCTTCCATCTTCTCGTTCAGGTTGAGGTTATCCTTCTTCCAGCGTGTACACTCCCTGTTGGCTTCATTCAGAGCGGTCTTCAGCCTGGTATTCTCTTCTTCTAACTGGCCGACCGAAGCCAGCTTCTGTTCGGCCAGAGCGGTCTTGTCGTCAGCCTCCTTACGGGCAGCAGCCAAGTCCTGATCCTTCTTCGCCAGAGCTTCTCTCAGTTTTTCTGCAAAGAAATGATGATTGATTCAGAAGTAGCAGAAGGGTACTCAAGCCTAAAACTAACCAGTCGACAAAATCGTCTTACCTGCGGCGCCGTCTCTGACCTTTTGCAGCTCTATCCTGGCTAGCTCCAAATCAAGGTTCAGTTGAATCTGCTGCTTCTCCAAGTCAAAAAGCAAGCTCCAAGATCGCAAGATTTCTGAAATCAAAGAGAGAGAAAGAAAGTAGAACTCAGACTACAGTCGACTGCCAACAGTCCACCGTAGTCTCGGGGACTACACCCAGTGGGTGCACTTAGCGTGCCCCCACCAGTTCTGATCCCACTCGACCGGCCCGCCGAAGTCGAGTGGAAGAGACAAACTACCAGTTTGGTTTATACATTCGGCAAAATACAAAGACTACAGTCGACTGCCAGCAGTCCACCGTAGTCTCGGGGACTACACCCAGTGGGTGCACTCAGCGTGCCCCCACTAGTCCAAAACTTCAATCGACGCACCCAATGGGTGTACAGACGCAAAGATTTTCGGAAAGAATCTTTAGATAGCCGACTAACCTGAACGTTGCTCTGGAGAGCCGAGCTGGCATCATAGGCGGCTTGGCTAGCGTCCCGCACCATCTTCATCTTCTCCATCATAATGCCCGCCTGGCGTATGGCTTCCCTAGCAGCATTCACCTCGT
The DNA here is from genome assembly GCF_018294505.1 of Triticum aestivum. Lineage (NCBI taxonomy): Eukaryota > Viridiplantae > Streptophyta > Magnoliopsida > Poales > Poaceae > Triticum > Triticum aestivum. The sequence goes on along the minus strand of NC_057809.1, from coordinate 589,635,005 downwards.
CCTCTGGGACATGATGGGTCACAAAAACTGAAGGCGGGTCGACAGGGGCCTGAGTAGTCGAAGAAGAAGGCAAGGCACTCGACAGGGGCTCCGCAAAGGTAACAGAACCCTGATTGACATCACCAGTGTCCTGAACGACTGGTTCCGCCCTCGGCGTCGACTGTAGTGCCTCACTTATAGGAGCTCGCCTACTCTTCCTCGTCAAAGACCTCTCGGGCTCTTCATCATCAGGGAGGTCAATAATGTTGGGAGTTGTGCAAAGTTCAAATTGCCAAAATCACGTCACCCAGTGATGCACGATGCAATTGAATCGACCAAAGAAAGATAGTATGGTAGAAATCATACCCGGATTAGAAGTGACCGCATCCTCCATCACATCATCATCATCCCTGTAAGCTGAGGTCCCGGAAGTGGCAGCGCTAACAATTCCAAAGTTCGTCCAGTTAAAACAAGAAAAACAAACAGCGCGGAGCGTCGAGTGAATACAAGGAGAGACACTCACGCGGAGGCGACAGGGATATCGATCTTGATCTTTGGCAACGCCTTCCGAGTCTTCGGCTCTGCAACCTGGGGGTGCTTTTGCGCCTTCTCAGTCGGGGTTGGTGAAGCGACCCGAGGACGCCTCGAAGACTGACCAGCCTGAGCAGTTGCCTTGTTGCGGGCACTCGGCCGTTCTTGGTCAAGCTTGGATCGTCTCTCTATGTGAGGAGGCGACTCGACTTCTTCTCCATCACTTGAGTCGTCACTTCCACCATCCCCTTCACCATCGGAAGTCCACTCGCCACTTTCGCCACCACTCACCTCGCCTTCCAGAGCCTGCTCTTGCTCCCCGTTGGGCATCGAATACATTTCAATAATCGCCTGAAAGAAAGCAGGGAGAACAAAGTCAGTCGACGCAATACTGACAGCTGCACGAGTGAATTCAGATTACAAGCAAAAACTCAGAATCAGACCTGCTCTGGTGCACGCGACTGGTCGAATGGGGGAACTCTCCTGGATCCTCTGGGATTGTCCTTGTTCCCGGTAATGCTCGACATCCACTTCTCCAGCGTGTCGTCGTCGACCTCCTCTGGGTGGATCCAAGTGGAGTCTTCTAGACCCGAATACATCCACATCGGGTGGTCTCGGGCTTGGAGAGGCTGGATGTGCCGCTGAAGGAAGACCTCCAAGAGATCCATACCAGTGACCCCGTCACGAATGAGCTGGACCACTCGGTTGACCAACACCTTCACGTGCGCCTTCTCCTCCGGGAGCACCTTCAAAGGGGAGGGTTTTTCCACTCAGTCCATGGTAAAGGGAGGGAGGCCAGTCGATTGCCCTGGCGTCGACTGGTCTTTGCAGTAGAACCAGGTCGACTGCCATCCGCGAACTGAATCGGGAAGAATCATGGCCGGAAAGGAGCTTTTTCCCCTCGTCTGGATGCCAAGACCCCCACACATCTGGATCACTTGGGTCCTCTCGTCACTTGGATTAGCCTTTTTCACTGCCTGGGAGCGACAAGTGAAAATATGCTTGAAAAGACCCCAGTGAGGTCGACAACCCAAGAAGTTCTCACACAAGGAAATGAACGCGGCAAGATAAACGATTGAGTTGGGGGTAAAATGGTGGAGTTGAGCCCCAAAGAAGTTCAGAAACCCTCGAAAGAAAGGATGAGGAGGCAAGGAAAACCCACGGTCGACGTGGGTGGCAAGGAGAACGCGCTCACCCTCCTGGGGTTGCGGCTCGGATTCCTCCCCCGGAAGCCACGCCGAGTCATAGGGGATCAGCCCTCCCTCGGCTAGGTCATCGAGGTCTTCTTGAGAGATCTTCGAGCAGATCGAGTCGCCCTAGATCCAACCCTTCGGCAGGACAGTCCGCGAGGAAGATCCGCCCCGACTCGTCGCCTTCCCCTTCGACCTCGCCGTCGCCTTCTTTGCCCGCTCCAGAGCCGCTGTCTTCTCCTTCACCATTGTCGCCAACGAGACGCGGGCGGCGCGGTGGCGCTGGGGCGAGAGCGAGCGTAGAGAAGAGGCATGAGGATGAGAAGAGATAATGGGGCGCACTGCTCGGGAGACTCTGGTCCAACGCCTTATATGAGGTAGCTCACAGGTAGGCCCGGATGGCTCTGTCAAATCCCGTAACGACCGCACGAGCGATACGTGGCGAAAAAGGTGGTGCGGGGATCGAGGAGGCTCCGCTCTATCTCGTCCGATTACTGCGGCCTCCCCCGTCTCGCGCGCTTCCCAAAATTCGGATCCCACTAAATCCGCAGGCAACAAATAACTTGTGAGACCAAAGATCTCCTCCGCACCGTCACTCGGAGCCTTACAAGCAAAGAAACTCACTCGGCGAAGAATTAAGAATGGATCAAGGCGACTGAAAAGGGAGTTGCTGTCATTACTCAGGTCCGCTGATCCGAAACAAGATATGCTCACGGCATAGAAAACGAGTCGAAGAAGTCCCCAACTCCTTCCCCACTCAAACCTCGATCCATTCGGGGGCTAATGATGAAGCTATGTACCTAGGGTAGGGTCACGGACCTGTCCTAACTGCCCTACCCAAGGACACCTCTAGAATAAATCACCTTTCAATCGACTTGGGGGTGTTCCACTCGACAGACTCGAAGACATTCGACCAAGAAGCAATTACTCGACTAAGATCCAACCACTCGACGGCCAGGAGACCTAAAGTCACTCCGCACGCTAACGGTCGGTCATTAAGTAGCTTTTATGGTCATCATAGCACTTTATTACTAGCGTTATCAGTAACGCCCTGCTTTAATGTACATTGAATCCTTCGTAACTTGGGCTACCCGGGGTCCTGACGCACTCTATATAAGCCACCCCCTCCTCCGAGACAAGGGTTCGCACCTCTGTAACTCATACACACATAATCCAGTCGACCGCCTCCGGGCTCCGAGACGTAGGGCTTTTACTTCCTCCGAGAAGGGCCTGAACTCGTAAACCTTGCGTCCTTACAACCTCTCCATAGCTAACACCTCACCTCTCCATACTTACCCCCCTACATTACTGTCAGAGTTAGAACCACGACAATAGGTTCCTCCTTTGGTCCTTCATAATGCACAACCAATTCATCATTATAAGCATTCTTTTGACAGAACTTTGTGAGCCTATATTCAAGAGAATATCCTAGTTCATTATTTCGAATAGCCAAATCATCATTAAGTTCAGAAATTCTATCAACTAAAATATTGGTAGGAACCCTTTTTCTAAGATTTTCATTGAAAGCAACATAGTCTAGAGATTGAAAATGCATTATTTCTTCTTGATCAAAGAGGATAGCCTCTATGGGAGGACGACAGGTGTCGACCCTATAATGCACAAAAATTTCTTTGGCTTCTTTTATTATGAATCTAAACTCATGAGCCAAAAAGATAGTAGCGGCACGCTTAATAGAAGAATGCTCAATATTAGAAAATTCCAGAAAGATCCTTTGTATGGAAGGATGCATGTGCATGAATTGTCTTTCAAGTTCAACTACAAGCATGGCAATAGCGTCCGCAAGACTACTTGTTCTGTGAAGGATAGAACTACCCATAGAAGGTAAAGCACCGACACAAGTAAAGAAATCTTGAATAACTCCTTTTCCAATAATATTACCACTATCAACACGGAATTTTTTTGTATGAAAGATGGTAGGTTCTTTAGTAGGAGCATCAGAATTTTTCATGATATTATTATTGTCCATATCGACAATAATTTCCCCAATTTCAGACATAGAGGCAGAAAGTAAAGGACTTGACATAGCGACAAGCTAGCAAACTAACACACAAGCGAACAAAAAAGGCAAACGGGAAAAAGAGGCAAATAGAGAAAGAGAGGGAGGATAGAGAGAGGGCGAATAAAACGGCAAGGGTGAATTGGGGGGGGGAGAGGAAAATGAGAGGCAAATGGAAAATAATGTAATGCGGGAGATAGGGATTGTGATGGGTACTTGGTATGTTGACTTTTGCACAGACTCCCCGGCAACGGCGCCAGAAATTCTTCTTGCTACCTCTTGAGCACTGCGTTGGATTTCCCCGAAGAGGAGAGGATGATGTAGCAAAGTAGCGTAAGTATTTCCCTCAGTTTTTGAGAACCAAGGTATCAATCCAGTAGGAGGCTACACGCAAGTCCCTCGTACCTACACAAAAACAATAGCTCAATGCAACCAATGCGCTTAGGGGTTGTCAATCCCTTCACGGTCACTTACGAAAGTGAGATCTGATAGAGAAGATAAATAATATTTTTGGTATTTTTGGTATAAAGATGCAAAGTAAAAAGTAAAAGCAAAGTAAAAACAAAGCAATAATAAAGTGATGGAGATTAATATGATGAGAAAGAGACCCCGGGGCCATAGGTTTCACTAGTGGCTTCTCTCAAGAGCATAAGTATTCTATGGTGGGTGAACAAATTACTGTTGAGCAATTGACAGAATTGAGCATAGCTATGAGAATATCTAGGTATGATCATGTATATAGGCATCACGTCCGAGACAAGTATACCGACTCCTGCCTGCATCTACTACTATTACTCCACTCATCGACCGCTATCCAGCATGCATCTAGAGTATTAAGTTAAAAACAGAGTAACACCTTAAGCAAGATGACATGATGTAGAGGGATAGTTTCATGCAATATGATAAAAAACCCATCTTGTTATCCTCGATGGCAACGATACAATATGTGCCTTGTTGCCCCTTCTGTAAATGGGAAAGGACACCGCAAGATCGAACCCAAAGCTAAGCACTTATCCCATGGCAAGAACAACCAATCTAGTAGGCCAAACCAAACTGATAATTCGAAGAGACTTGCAAAGATAACCAATCATACATAAAAGAATTCAGAGAAGATTCAAATATTATTCATAGATAGACTTGATCATAAACCCACAATTCATCGGTCTCAACAAATACACCGCAAAAAGAAGATTACATCCAATAGATCTCCATGAGAGAGGGGGAGAACATTGTATTGAGATCCAAAAAGAGAGAAGAAGCCATCTAGCCACTAACTATGGACCCGTAGGTCTGAAGTAAACTACTCACACTTCATCGGAGGGGCTTGGATGATGATGTAGAAGCCCTCCATGATCGATGCCCCCTCCGGCGGAGCTTCGGAACAGGCCCCAAGATGGGATCTCGTGGATACAGAAAGTTGCGGCGGTAGAATTATGTTTTTGGCTCCGTATCTGATCGTTTAGGGGTACGTGGATATATATAGGAGAAAGAAGTACGTCGGTGGAGCAACAGGGGGCCCACGAGAGTGGGGGGCGCGCCCCCCTACCTCGTGGCCTCCTGTTACGTGCCTTGACTGAAGGAAATATGCCCTAGAGGCAATAATAAAGTTATTATTTATTTCCTTATATCATGATAAATGTTTATTATTTATGCTAGAATTGTATTAACCGGAAACATAATACATGTGTGAATACATAGACAAACAGAGTGTCACTAGTATGCCTCTACTTGACTAGCTCGTTAATCGAAGATGGTTATGTTTCCTAACCATAAACAAAAGAGTTGTTATTTGATTAACGGGATCACATCATTAGAAGAATGATGTGATTGACATGACCCATTCCATTAGCTTAGCACCCGATCGTTTAGTATGTTGCTATTGCTTTCTTCATGACTTATACATGTTCCTATGACTATGAGATTATGCAACTCCCGTTTGCCGGAGGAACACTTTGTGTGCTACCAAACGTCACAATGTAACTGGGTGATTATAAAGGAGCTCTACAGGTGTCTCCAAAGGTACATGTTGGGTTGGCGTATTTAGAGATTAGGATTTGTCACTCCGATTGTCGGAGAGGTATCTCTGGGCCCTCTCGGTAATGCACATCACTTAAGCCTTGGAAGCATTGCAACTAATGAGTTAGTTGTAGGATGATGTATTACGGAACAAGTAAAGAGACTTGCTGTTAACGAGATTGAACTAGGTATTGAGATACCGACGATCGAATCTCGGGCA
>NC_057809.1:589320899-589328728 GCF_018294505.1 Triticum aestivum | reverse complement strand
AGAAGAAGAAGAAGAAGAAGAAGAAGAAGAAGATGTCACATCCCTAGCTTCAGGCATTGCTCTAGGTTAGCTTCATGTGTGCATCATGTCTATATTTTTGAAACTTGAATTGAGGAATATTGGAAGCCTCAAAACCCTAAATAAAAGAGGGGCAAAAACCCTAGAAATCTCATTCATTGCTCCAAAAGGGGCTCTTCATAAATGTTTGATAATTTTTGGTAAGGGTTCTGGTCCCAACCAAAATATTGAACATTTTTAAGGATTTATTTTTGGGACTTTGAATTTAAATCATTAGCTATTTGAATTTGAATTATATTCATATAATTAGAATATAATTTAAATACCCCTGAAATATTTTATAAGCTTTTGGAAAAGTCCATCTGGCACTATAAAATATTCAGAGGAGTTTTTGGCATTGTTTGAATTAGTTTTAAAATTCAAAACAGTGGCAAAATAAATTAAATAAAACAAAAACAGAAGACAAATATAAAACAGAATAGAAATAAAAGAGAGAGAGAGAAGGAAGTACTTGGCCTCACCCGTGCAGCCCAGCCGGCCCAGCTCCCCCACCTGGCCGGCCCAGCCCACCTCCTCCCCTTTGTCTTCTTCCTCCCCTCGCACCGAAGCAGCTCGGTGGCGAGCGCCGATGCCGCCTCGGCCACCTCCTGCCTCCCTGCTTGCCTCCGCTACTCCCTGGAGACGCCACGCGGCTCCCTCAGGCCTCTCTCAACTCCCTCCCGTGCTCATCCCCTTCTCCTGCTCTCCCTCTCGCTCCGCACCTCGGACCCGAACGGAGCCGTCGCCACCGACGCCGTTCGCCGCGGCCACCATCCCCCTCTCGCCTCCCCGACGCCTCCCAGAGCTCCGCAGTGCCTCCCTCGACCTCCTCGACGTCTCACGCGACCAGAAGGGCCCCGAGCAGCCGCCATCGTCATCATCCCCAAGCTTCGGCCCCGGCGCCGTTCTCCGTCGAATTCGGCCACTCCGGCGCGCCCCCGAGCTCGCTGACCCTCCCTGCACGATCCCCGTGAGTCCCTGCTTCGTTTCCCCCTAACCCCAAGTCCGATTTCGAGCTCTAGCCGCCCCCTCTACCGGAGCCGAGACGCTCCGCCGCACGGACTCGTCGCCGGCGAAGCCCCGGTGACCAAATGGCCCCGCGCGTGCGTCCGTTGCACTCGCAACGACCCGTGGAGCAACGCTAGCGTGGCAGCTAGCTTGTTTGCAAGCCGCAGCACTAACCCCGCACCCACCCGAGCTCTGGCCGCCGCCTCGGGCTCCATTCCGGCGAACCCCGGCCACCCCCGCACCTCCCGTTGGCCCCCCTAGATGCGCACGGGCACGGGCTACCTTCTGGTGCCCTTCGCGCGTCCAGCCGCCGCCCGTAGTGCAACCCCGGTGAACTTCCGCCGCGTTTCGGGTCGCCGCCGGCCGAACTCCGGTGGCCAGTGACGTGGCGCTGTCATTAGCCACTAATGACCACGCTAAACACCCCCCCACAGACACTGACAGCGGGCCCCGTAGCGGGTCAAAGCCGAGTCAACGCGGGATTAGCCCCTGTGCCGCTGACGTGTGGACCCCGCGTGTCAGATTTGACCTGGACCTGGTCGTTGACTCGCTGACGTCATGCTGGCGTCAGGCTGACGCAATTAAATCATTTCTGGATTTAATTTAATTCTGAAATTCCAGAAAATAGCTAAAACTTCTAAAATTCATAGAAAATTAACCGTAACTCCAAATTAAATAATTTATATATGAAAAATTATCAGAAAAATTCAAGGAATCCATCTGTACCATTTTCATGCATGTTAGAACAACTTATCACTACTGTTTAGGGCAAATGAAGTGAAGGGCATTTAAATAATCACATATGGAGTTTGAATTTGAATCTTGTATTCAAACCAACTTCATTTAATCTGTTGCTAGTTGCATTAGCTCAAAACACATTCATATTGCCATGTCATGAGCATGCATCATATTGTGCATTGCATTGATTGTATTTCTTCTTTGTTGCCGGTATTTGTCCCCTCTCGATAGACGTGATACCGATGATGTGATTGTTGACACTGATGAAGACTCAATGTTATCTTCAGAAGTGCCAGGCAAGCAAAACCCCCCTTGTTCATTCCGATACAATCCTACTCTCTCGCTCCTGCTCCCTTTTACTGCATTAGGACAACATCGATTCATCTGTTACTTGCTGCGGTAGCTGAACCCCTTTATCCTTTGCATGACCTGTCATTGCCACAGTAAATAGATGAAACCCACTAGCATGAGTAGGAGTTGTTTGAGCCCTGTTGTGCCTACTCATTCATGTTTGTTTGTCATGCCTGCTACTGCTTAGAGTTGAGTCAGGTCTGATTCATCGGGGATGAATCAGAGGCGTGTGAACATGTCCTACTGTGTGAGAGCTAAGTGTGTGAACACGATTTGGTAAAGGTAGCGGTGAGAGGCCATGTAGGAGTACATGGTGGGTTGTCTCATTGCAGCCGTCCTCAGGAACTGAGTTCTGTGTTTGTGATCCATGATTCAGCTACTACCACGCATTGGGCCCGAAACCAATGGACCCTCTCGGCTTCTTGATCACCCTTGTCCTCTGTCCAGGAGTTGCAAATAGTTTCTGGTGTTTGTAGTATGCTGGAGGCCGTGCGCAGCGCTGACCGTAGGGGTGGGCTGTGATGCGGTAGGCACGTGGCCGGGTAAACCGGGTGCCCGTTTGGTGTCACGGAACCCTGTTCACATCGTTTGGGGCTGTGAGCGAAACTCCGGCCGGATCTCCTCATGGATGGAACCCGAATAGGCGATAAACCTGGACTAGAGACTTGAGTGTTTAGGCAGGCCGTGGCCGACACCCACGTTGGGCTTCCGCTTGAAGGTTGCCGAGTACATGTCGTGTAAACGGCGGTAAGTGGTGAGAGCGTGTGTGAAGAAGTACACCCCTGCAGGGTTAACCTAATCTATTCGAATAGCCATGTCCGCGGAAAAGGACTTCTGGGTTGCTTATATCAGTTCATAGACAAGTGAAAGTGGATACTCTAAAATACGCAAGATAAGCGTGAGTGCTATGGATGGCGTTCTCGTAGGGAGACGGGAGCGGATCCATAGTGGTGTATTGATATGGTGAATATGTGGACTCGTGTGCGCCACCTCAAAAGAGTCGCTTGCAGTCGTAGTTTAGGATAGCCACCGAGTCAAGCTGGCTTGTTGCAGTTAAACCCCACCATCCCCTTGTTGATAATGATGCATATGTAGTTAGTTCTGATGTAAGTCTTGCTGGGTACATTTGTACTCACGTTTGCCTATTTTATGTTTTTGCAGAGAGACTTCGGTCTCACTAGTAGTTCCATGTGGACTTCGACGTTTAGCTTGTTACCTCAGCTACGATCTTGTGCCCTCGGCAGGATCTGATAGATAGTCAGGCTTCTCAGCCTTTTCCAGTTATAGATGTCTGTACCCAGACATGATAGCTTCCGCTTGTGCTTTGACTTGTATGCTCTGACTGTTGGGTCATGAGACCCATGTTTGTAATATCTCGCTCCTCGGAGCCTATTGAATAAAATACTTGAGTCGTAGAGTCATGATGTGATGCCATGTTGTGATCGCACATATCGAGCATATTGTGTGTATGTTATTGAACTGCTTGGTATGTGTGGGATCTGACCATCTAGTTGTTTATCTTTAGTAGCCTCTCTTACCGGGAAATGTCTCCTAGTGTTTCCACCGAGCCATGGTAGCTCGCTACCGCTCCGGAACACCTAGGCTGGCCGGCATGTGTCCTTCTTCGTTCCTGTGTCTGTCCCTTCGGGGAAATGTCACGCGATGAATACCGGAGTCCTGTTAGCCTGCTACAGCCCGGTTCACCGGAGTCCTGCTAGCCCAGTGCTACAGCCTGGATTCACTCGCTGATGACCGACACGTTCGATGCTGGGTCATGGATGCCTGTCCCTGTAAGTCTGTGCCACTTTGGGTTTACGACTAGCCATGTCAACCCGGGCTCCTTATCATATGGATGCTAGCGACACCGTCATATACGTGAGCCAAAAGGCGCAAACGGTCCCGGGCTAAGGTAAGACGACACCCGTGGGAATACCGTGCGTGAGGCCGCAAAGTGATATGAGGTGTTACATGCTAGATCGATGTGGCATTGAGTCGGGGTCCTGACAGCGTTGGTATCAGAGCTTGACTGCCTGTAGGATTACCAAGCCAAACTGGTCGAAGTTGAGTCTAGAAATTCTTTAGTTATATAAGGGAATTGATTGTGGGATGGAACGTAAGGCTCTTTTTACTCCTTATACCTCATGGCCTTCTGATCTGAGTCATCATCTTCTCTTCTACGGGGATTAAGAACTAGGCTATCTCTTCTTTCTATTAGGATCACGTGTTACTATCAGTGGACTTATAAGATTGTTGGAATTAAGCCTCGTTTCAGCTCCTATTACTTCCGTATGTTAATCGTTGATCTTGAAACCTTGATATTGTGCTTCTGAGTGGTTATGCCACCATTTATGTGAATGTCTCAAATTTTTTCTGAGCATTTACAGCCGTTATGCTGTCCGAGTCATTCCAGGTTTCTAAATAGTCTGATGCATTTGCAAATCCTTTCCCTCTGGTTTCGATGCTCCTTTATGCCAGCTCAATCACACTAATTGTTGAGTTGAGGTATTCTATTGCCTTGACATTTATGTTGGAGTTACTATTATGACCCTAGGTATTTAGGGAGTCACCTAGTAATCTAGCAACGTTTTGTGTTCCCAGTGTGAGATTCTGGCCTTTATCCTCGAAAGCATTCCGTGATGCTACTTAGTAGTAGGTATTCTGTTCCTGGGTTCTTGAACCCGAGATTCACTCTACCCACTTCATGTTGATAGTAATTGCTAGTGCCTTTAGGATATTAGTAACCTTTGCGATAGTCCTTGAAGTCCGTGGTATCTTCTTCTTCCAAATACCATGAACTACTTATGGCAGAAGTTCCTCGTTGAACTGAACGATCACAACCAGAGTGCTCTTGATGAGTTCTCCATTATATATTGTGGCTCTGCCAGTTCTACCTTTCTACATGGGTTATCCGGAAGAAATATGTTGAACTTCATTCGACATGCTAAACCATGCATCCACAACTCAGGAAATCATATGTTCTTTTGAGTTGTCCCTCTGTAGTTGTATTTGACTCTTGTCCAGCAGTTGATAGTCAAGTTGATGTCGTGCATTCGTGTTCACCGATGCTCGTTATTCTTGTGGTCCGTCAAGCCGTTCTAGTTCGGAATGACTAGGAGAAACAAACTCCAGTACCTCTTCCATATCCAGGATTGGGTCAAAGAAGTTGTGCTCCGCAGATCAAAATGCCAATTCAGCTTTTGCTCTGTTCTACCTTGGAGTATTACCATCTTTTATATCGGGATTGTTATCGGAATTGCACACCATCCTATGAACTCTTGGTACAGTGATACTTTTGCCATCATTGTTCATTCCTCGTTTCCTGTGTTATTGTAACCGGAATGCCGACAAATGAATCATGGCGTGTGAGATCAATACTGCTAGCAACTCTGTTGCTTGGTAGTTAAAGGATAATAATTTCATTCTTAGCGTGTTGGTTCTTGAATCATCATTCTAAGACTGATCGTGCTATCTAGTCCTTATTTCCGGTGCACCCTTCGATCAATGAGTTAGTATTGTGTCAAGTCCTCACTCATTTGATCATATCATCTTGCCCTGAAAAGCAAGATTGTTCTCGATCTTAGTAACATATCGGTGGTTCGTGATTTTCCGAATATCTTCTCGAAAGTATCACCAGGTTGTCACCTGACTGTTATGTTAAGCTCGTGATCAAGTTGGTTTATCCTGTAAACCACCCCTTTCTCCAAGAATCCGTGTTGGATACCCCTGAGCTAGTTGGTTAAGCTAGACAACAACTTGGAGAGTTGGAAGATAAAAGCTTGCCTAACTTAGTTCATTCCAAAGGGATATTCTTGTGTAGTGTGTGTTGAAGAAAGATGATATCTTCATCGATTGGTCCCTGTGATCAGTTGCTGGACCTATTGTCTTATCAATCCTTTGATTTGAGTGTGGGCTATCGTCAAATCAAATCAGTACCAACGATGCTCGTAATGTTGTCTTATTCGTGGTTGATCCCTCGAGCATACACCATTACATCTTTGGTCTGACCAATGCTATCACCGTGTTCACTTAACTATGGAATTCCTTTTAAAAGGAAACCTAGATGAATTGTTGTTGAGCCCATTGACAACATCCTTATCTCCTCCATGATTTTGTTGAACATTAAGCTAGTGTTGGAAATTTTTGAAAGCATTTGTTCATGCTAGCTCATGAAGCATATGTTTGGATGAAGGTAGTGACTTCCTTTAATTCATGTGCATCTGATGCAAGTTGCCGCCGTGGATTCGAGAAAGTCAATGTTGTTCTTTTGGAATCTTCCCAAATCAGTCATGCACGTGCGAAGAATTCTGTGGTCTGTTAGACTGATCATCTTCATTCCATATGTATATCCTAGCACACCAAGCCACTGATTGACTTGTTCAAGGAAAAGAAGTCTATGCTCGAGATCTAATCCATGGACTTGCGTAAAGACTTCGATATCCTCGATGATGGTTCCCCACCTGAACTCGGTAGTGTTTAATTATAAGACTACTACGTGGCCATGCTTGTCCGGGACAACGTGTTCACATGTTTGTAGCAGATCCAGCTCATGTTTTGGAGCTTGCTATCGTAGTTCATCTCCCGAGAATCCCGCAACGTCATCTCGTCGATTTGTGTTGCAAACTTTCATTTTTCTTCCTAGATTCGATGGGTCTGGAATATTCTGACACCAACCAGATCTGAATCTCAGGCAGATATGATGGTTGGAACATTTCCCCAAGAACTATAATATTGGTTCCTCGATAACTGGTAAAGTGGATGTCGTGGCCAGCACCACCCAGCCGAAAGACCTATTATTGTAGTATCTTGATTGAAGAAGTTGGCCACCTCCCCATAGGGATTTCGTAGGATTTACCTCCGTAACTATTCCTTATGGATTCTATTGCTCCCGAAGTCCGACCTTTACTTGATGTTCTAGTTATCAAACCATATCTATGAATGGGTTACACTAGCACGTCAAGGAGAACATTAGAAGCGGAGTGCTAAATGGCTGTCGGTCGATCATCCAGATTTTGTTCCTTGGCTTCGCTAAGGTGAAATCTGAGAAGGTATTATCTTCCTTTGCATCTGCATCTTCCATCACCATTCATCATGGTAGCAAGTTGTGTTGCCAGGATCCTTGACACGGATATTGGTAAAACCTTGATGATTATGGAAATGCTCAAGTTCTTGAGAGCACGCTCAAGCGCTAGGTGTTATCTTCGGCACTAACTGGGGATCCTCTCCGTTTCCTCGACATGCTATGACCTACTCAAACAGTGAATTCACTCTCTATTGTTGGGTTCTTCCCCAGTTACCAGAATCATTCCCAGCATTTGCATTTTGTTCCCAGCTTGCACCACCAATGTGCCATTCTACCATGGGTCTCTTCCATTCCCGGTGATAAGCAAGTTCATCCATTACGTTGTCTTCAACAAGGTAATCCACATCATCCAAGTCCGAGTATGCCATTCTACCGACCCCCTCCAAATGATCGCTTGTGATTGCCTTAGGCTGGTATAAAGAGTTTCAATGATCTTTGAATCAAAAGTAATTCTTTTTGCCACTTAAGGGGATATTTCTATGAGTCACCTTCCCTAAGGTGCATCGTTATGGTATCATGGCAACTCAACTCCTCGCTACGTTGGCAATCGTTTACCACCTTCTTAGGTGTGGAATTGTTGTCTACCTAGTGAACC
>NC_057809.1:589319277-589320273 GCF_018294505.1 Triticum aestivum | reverse complement strand
TGTGTCACATCCCTAGCTTCTGACATTGCTCTAGGCTAGCTTCATGTGTGCATCATGTCTATATTTTTGAAACTTGAATTGAGGAATATTGGAAGCCTCAAAACCCTAAATAAAAGAGGGGCAAAAACCCTAGAAATCTCATTCATTGCTCAAAAAGGGCTCTTCATAAATGTTTGATAATTTTTGGTAAGGGTTCTGGTCCCAACCAAAATATTGAACATTTTTAAGGATTTATTTTTGGGACTTTGAATTTAAATCATTAGCTATTTGAATTTGAATTATATTCATATAATTAGAATATAATTTAAATACCCCTGAAATATTTTATAAGCTTTTGGAAAAGTCCATCTAGCACTATAAAATATTCAGAGGAGTTTTTGGCATTGTTTGAATTAGTTTTAAAATTCAAAACAGTGGCAAAATAAATTAAATAAAACAAAAACAGAAGAAAAATATAAAAACAGAATAGAAATAAAAGAGAGAGAGAGAAGGAAGTACTTGGCCTCACCCGTGCAGCCCAGCCGGCCCAGCTCCCCCACCTGGCCAGCCCAGCCCACCTCCTCCCCTTTGTCTTCTTCCTCCCCTCGCACCGAAGCAGCTCGGTGGCGAGCGCCGATGCCGCCTCGGCCACCTCCTGCCTCCCTGCTTGCCTCCGCTACTCCCTGGAGACGCCACGCGGCTCCCTCAGGCCTCTCTCAACTCCCTCCCGTGCTCATCCCCTTCTCCTGCTCTCCCTCTCGCTCCGCACCTCGGACCCGAACGGAGCCGTCGCCACCGACGCCGTTCGCCGCGGCCACCATCCCCCTCTCGCCTCCCCGACGCCTCCCAGAGCTCCGCAGTGCCTCCCTCGACCTCCTCGACGTCTCACGCGACCAGAAGGGCCCCGAGCAGCCGCCATCGTCATCATCCCCAAGCTTCGGCCCCGGCGCCGTTCTCCGTCGAATTCGGCCACTCCGGCGCGCCCCCGAGCTCGCTGACCCTCCCTGCACGATCCCC
>NC_057809.1:589315176-589319267 GCF_018294505.1 Triticum aestivum | reverse complement strand
AAAAGGGCTCTTCATAAATGTTTGATAATTTTTGGTAAGGGTTCTGGTCCCAACCAAAATATTGAACATTTTTAAGGATTTATTTTTGGGACTTTGAATTTAAATCATTAGCTATTTGAATTTGAATTATATTCATATAATTAGAATATAATTTAAATACCCCTGAAATATTTTATAAGCTTTTGGAAAAGTCCATCTAGCACTATAAAATATTCAGAGGAGTTTTTGGCATTGTTTGAATTAGTTTTAAAATTCAAAACAGTGGCAAAATAAATTAAATAAAACAAAAACAGAAGAAAAATATAAAACAGAATAGAAATAAAAGAGAGAGAGAGAAGGAAGTACTTGGCCTCACCCGTGCAGCCCAGCCGGCCCAGCTCCCCCACCTGGCCGGCCCAGCCCACCTCCTCCCCTTTGTCTTCTTCCTCCCCTCGCACCGAAGCAGCTCGGTGGCGAGCGCCGATGCCGCCTCGGCCACCTCCTGCCTCCCTGCTTGACTCCGCTACTCCCTGGAGACGCCACGCGGCTCCCTCAGGCCTCTCTCAACTCCCTCCCGTGCTCATTCCCTTCTCCTGCTCTCCCTCTCGCTCCGCACCTCGGACCCGAACGGAGCCGTCGCCACCGACGCCGTTCGCCGCGGCCACCATCCCCCTCTCGCCTCCCCGATGCCTCCCAGAGCTCCGCAGTGCCTCCCTCGACCTCCTCGACGTCTCACGCGACCAGAAGGGCCCCGAGCAGCCGCCATCGTCATCATCCCCAAGCTTCGGCCCCGGCGCCGTTCTCCGTCGAATTCGGCCACTCCGGCGCGCCCCCGAGCTCGCTGACCCTCCCTGCACGATCCCCGTGAGTCCCTGCTTCGTTTCCCCCTAACCCCAAGTCCGATTTCGAGCTCTAGCCGCCCCCTCTACCGGAGCCGAGACGCTCCGCCGCACGGACTCGTCGCCGGCGAAGCCCCGGTGACCAAATGGCCCCGCGCGTGCGTCCGTTGCACTCGCAACGACCCGTGGAGCAACGCTAGCGTGGCAGCTAGCTTGTTTGCAAGCCGCAGCACTAACCCCGCACCCACCCGAGCTCCGGCCGCCGCCTCGGGCTCCATTCCGGCGAACCCCAGCCACCCCCGCACCTCCCGTTGGCCCCCCTAGATGCGCACGGGCACGGGCTACCTTCTGGTGCCCTTCGCGCGTCCAGCCGCCGCCCGTAGTGCAACCCCGGTGAACTTCCGCCGCGTTTCGGGTCGCCGCCGGCCGAACTCCGGTGGCCAGTGACGTGGCGCTGTCATTAGCCACTAATGACCACGCTAAACACCCCCCCACAGACACTGACAGCGGGCCCCGTAGCGGGTCAAAGCCGAGTCAACGCGGGATTAGCCCCTGTGCCGCTGACGTGTGGACCCCGCGTGTCAGATTTGACCTGGACCTGGTCGTTGACTCGCTGACGTCATGCTGGCGTCAGGCTGACGCAATTAAATCATTTCTGGATTTAATTTAATTCTGAAATTCCAGAAAATAGCTAAAACTTCTAAAATTCATAGAAAATTAACCGTAACTCCAAATTAAATAATTTATATATGAAAAATTATCAGAAAAATTCAAGGAATCCATCTGTACCATTTTCATGCATGTTAGAACAACTTATCACTACTGTTTAGGGCAAATGAAGTGAAGGGCATTTAAATAATCACATATGGAGTTTGAATTTGAATCTTGTATTCAAACCAACTTCATTTAATCTGTTGCTAGTTGCATTAGCTCAAAACACATTCATATTGCCATGTCATGAGCATGCATCATATTGTGCATTGCATTGATTGTATTTCTTCTTTGTTGCCGGTATTTGTCCCCTCTCGATAGACGTGATACCGATGATGTGATTGTTGACACTGATGAAGACTCAATGTTATCTTCAGAAGTGCCAGGCAAGCAAAACCCCCCTTGTTCATTCCGATACAATCCTACTCTCTCGCTCCTGCTCCCTTTTACTGCATTAGGACAACATCGATTCATCTGTTACTTGCTGCGGTAGCTGAACCCCTTTATCCTTTGCATGACCTGTCATTGCCACAGTAAATAGATGAAACCCACTAGCATGAGTAGGAGTTGTTTGAGCCCTGTTGTGCCTACTCATTCATGTTTGTTTGTCATGCCTGCTACTGCTTAGAGTTGAGTCAGGTCTGATTCATCGGGGATGAATCAGAGGCGTGTGAACATGTCCTACTGTATGTGAGCTAAGTGTGTGAACACGATTTGGTAAAGGTAGCGGTGAGAGGCCATGTAGGAGTACATGGTGGGTTGTCTCATTGCAGCCGTCCTCAGGAACTGAGTTCTGTGTTTGTGATCCATGATTTAGCTACTACCACGCATTGGGCCCGAAACCAATGGACCCTCTCGGCTTCTTGATCACCCTTGTCCTCTGTCCAGGAGTTGCAAGTAGTTTCTGGTGTTTGTAGTATGCTGGAGGCCGTGCGCAGCGCTGACCGTAGGGGTGGGCTGTGATGTGGTAGGCACGTGGCCGGGTAAACCGGGCGCCCGTTTGGTGTCACGGAACCCTGTACACATCGTTTGCGGCTGTGAGCGAAACTCCGGCCGGATCTCCTCATGGATGGAACCCGAATAGGCGATAAACCTGGACTAGAGACTTGAGTGTTTAGGCAGGCCGTGGCCGACACCCACGTTGGGCTTCCACTTGAAGGTTGCCGAGTACATGTCGTGTAAACGGCGGTAAGTGGTGAGAGCGTGTGTGAAGAAGTACACCCCTGCAGGGTTAACATCATCTATTCGAATAGCCGTGTCCGCGGAAAAGGACTTCTGGGTTGCTTATATCAGTTCATAGACAAGTGAAAGTGGATACTCTAAAATACGCAAGATAAGCGTGAGTGCTATGGATGGCGTTCTCGTAGGGAGACGGGAGCGGATCCATAGTGGTGTATTGATATGGTGAATATGTGGACTCGTGTGCGCCACCTCAAAAGAGTCGCTTGCAGTCGTAGTTTAGGATAGCCACCGAGTCAAGCTGGCTTGCTGCAGTTAAACCCCACCATCCCCTTGTTGATAATGATGCATATGTAGTTAGTTCTGATGTAAGTCTTGCTGGGTACATTTGTACTCACGTTTGCCTATTTTATGTTTTTGCAGAGAGACTTCGGTCTCACTAGTAGTTCCATGTGGACTTCGACGTTTAGCTTGTTACCTCAGCTACGATCTTGTGCCCTTGGCAGGATCTGATAGATAGTCAGGCTTCTCAGCCTTTTCCAGTTATAGATGTCTGTACCCAGACATGATAGCTTCCGCTTGTGCTTTGACTTGTATGCTCTGACTGTTGGGTCATGAGACCCATGTTTGTAATATCTCGCTCCTCGGAGCCTATTGAATAAAATACTTGAGTCATAGAGTCATGATGTGATGCCATGTTGTGATCGCACATATCGAGCATATTGTGTGTATGTTATTGAACTGCTTGGTATGTGTGGGATCTGACCATCTAGTTGTTTATCTTTAGTAGCCTCTCTTACCGGGAAATGTCTCCTAGTGTTTCCACCGAGCCATGGTAGCTCGCTACCGCTCCGGAACACCTAGGCTGGCCGGCATGTGTCCTTCTTCGTTCCTGTGTCTGTCCCTTCGGGGAAATGTCACGCGATGAATACCGGAGTCCTGTTAGCCTGCTACAGCCCGGTTCACCGGAGTCCTGCTAGCCCAGTGCTACAGCCTGGATTCACTCGCTGATGACCGACACGTTCGATGCTGGGTCATGGATGCCTGTCCCTGTAAGTCTGTGCCACTTTGGGTTTACGACTAGCCATGTCAGCCCGGGCTCCTTATCATATGGATGCTAGCGACACCGTCATATACGTGAGCCAAAAGGCGCAAACGGTCCCGGGCTAAGGTAAGACGACACCCGTGGGAATACTGTGCGTGAGGCCGCAAAGTGATATGAGGTGTTACATGCTAGATCGATGTGGCATTGAGTCGGGGTCCTGACAAAAGAAGAAGAAGAAGAAGAAGAAGAAGAAGAAGAAGAAGAAGAAGAAGAAGAAGAAGAAGAAGAAGAAGAAGAAGAAGAAGAAGAAAATAGAGGAGAAGAAAATAGAGGAGAAG
>NC_057809.1:589312757-589313698 GCF_018294505.1 Triticum aestivum | reverse complement strand
CGACGGCGGCGGGCGCGGGGCGACAACGGGCTCGGGGCGGCGACGACGACGACGAATGGCCTGGGGGCGTCGGGGCGAATGGGAGCGGTTGGCCAAAATTTCACAAGTGTTGGCTTATATAGCCAGAGCAATGGTCCCGGTTCATGCTACGACCCGGGACTAATGCTCCCTTTAGTCCCGGTTGGTGCCACAAACCGGGACCAAAGGCCAATTTTCAGCAGCCGAAAGGGCGGGAAGCGGCGGCCTTTGGTCCCGGTTGATGGCACCAAACGGGACTAAAGGGGGGCAATGGTCACGGTTGGTGCCACGAACCGTGACCAATGCCCCCTTTAGTCCCGGTTGGTGCCACCAACCGGGACCAATGGCCTTGTGCTGCCCCGCGCCCAAAAGTTTAGTCCCACATCGCTAGCTGAAGGGCGCCGGCACTTGTTTATAAGCGCTGCTGTGCCTCCCCATTCGAGCTCCACTCTAATGCAGGCTTTCGGGCCTAAAATTGCTACTGCCTGTGGGCCTATTGGGCCTTCTGCAGGCTTGAATCCTGGCCCATGTAGGGTTTCTAGTCGTATTCAGGCCGTGGAGGCCCAGTAGGTGGCATTTTTTTGGTTTTTTCTTTTTTATTTCTACATTTTTTGGTTTTTTATTTTTTTTATTTCTACTTAAAACTAAATACTTACAGTTTTTTAGTATTTCTTTTTGCTTTTAGGTCACAAAAATTATAAACTTTCTGTTAGTGCCATTAGTTTTAAATTTTGAATAGTTTAAATTTGAATTTTTAAAAATTTGTGAATCACTAGTTTATGAATAACTTTACTATAAAAATAGAATTTTTTTTCTATTTATTTTTTATTTATACTTACAACTAAATACTTATAGTTTTTTAGTGATTTCTTTTTTATTTTAGGTCACAAAAATTATAAACTTTCTGTTAGTTCCATTAGTTT
>NC_057809.1:589312118-589312523 GCF_018294505.1 Triticum aestivum | reverse complement strand
GTTAGTGCCATTAGTTTTAAAATTTTGAATAGTTTAAATTTGTATTTTTTAAAATTTGTATTTTTTAAAATTTGTGTGAATCACTAGTTTATGAATAACTTTACTATAAAAATAGAATTTTTTTTCTTTTTTTCTATTTATTTTTTATTTATACTTACAATTAAACACTTATAGTTTGATTTTAGGTCACAAAAATTATATTCTTTTTGCTATTGAAGAATATTATAGTTTTATTTTAGTTGATCATAACATAATATTTTAATTGATTGTTTTTATTTTCTTAAAAGTTTTGTAGTTCATTCTGTTTGCTATTAATTCATTCTTTGAGCTAAATGACCCTAAAATTGGAAAGCATTTAAAATGAACTCTGAAAAGGTTGAAAATTGGCATGGTATCATCATTTCA
>NC_057809.1:589245758-589312108 GCF_018294505.1 Triticum aestivum | reverse complement strand
AATTAAATACTTATAGTTTGATTTTAGGTCACAAAAATTATATTCTTTTTGCTATTGAAGAATATTATAGTTTTATTTTAGTTGATCATAACATAATATTTTAATTGATTGTTTTTATTTTCATAAAAGTTTTGTAGTTCATTCTGTTTGCTATTAATTCATTCTTTGAGCTAAATGACTCTGAAATTGGAAAGCATTTAAAAATGAACTCTGAATGGTTCGTTTGTGTACCCAAGATTGTTTAGATCCACTGTTGTCATACCGTACTGTGGGTCTACCTGTACCCCGCCTCCTGACATATTGATCCATTTGCCTCAACACATGAAACCTTGAACCATAAGACATGAAAGCATTTCAAATGAACTCTGAAAAAGTTGAAAGTTGGGATGGTATCATAATTTCACCCACATAGCATGTGCATGTACAAAATGGACAATGGTAGCATGTTCGTCTGTTACAAATTTGGCATGGTATCATCATAATAGTTGCGGGAGAAAGTCTTCACTTTTTCTTCGCTTGTGTCATTTGCTTATTGCGCCGTAACCATGGATAATCTTCATTGTTTATCAGGATGCTTGGGTCAGCCTTGACATTGAAGGGAGGAATTTCATGAAACTTTTCATAATCTTCAGACATGTCTGTCTTGCCGTCCACTCCCAGGATGTCCCTTTTTTCCTGAAAGAACTATGTGGTGCTTTGGCTCATCGTATGATGTATTCGCTTCCTTATCTTTTCTTTTTCTCGGCTTGGTAGACATGTCCTTCACATAGATAACCTGTGCCACATCATTGGCTAGGACGAACGGTTCGTCAGTGTACCCATGATTTTTTAGATCCACTGTTGTCATTCCGTACTGTGGGTCTACCTGTACCCCGCCGCCTAACAGATTGACCCATTTGCACTTAAACAAAGGGACCTTAAAATCAGGTCCGTAGTCAAGTTCCCATATGTCCACTATGTAACCATAATATGTGTCCTTTCCGCTCTCAGTTGCTGCATCAAAGCGGACACCGCTGTTTTGGTTGGTGCTCTTTTGATCTTGGGCGATCATGTAAAATGTATTCCCATTTATCTCGTATCCTTTGTAAGTCAATACAGTCAAAGATGGTCCCCTGGACAACAAGTACAACTCATCACAAACAGTGTTGTCACCTCTGAGACGTGTTTCCAACCAACTGCTGAAAGTCCTGATGTGTTCACATGTAATCCAGTCGTCGCATTGCTCCGGGTGTTTGGAGCGCAGACTGTTCTTGTGTTCATCGACATACGGGGTCACCAAGGTAGAGTTCTGTAGAACTGTGTAGTGTGCTTGAGACCAAGAATATCCGTCCCTGCATATTATTGAATCTCTTCCAAGAGTGCCTTTTCCAGTCAGTCTCCCCTCATACCGTGATTTAGGGAGACCTATCTTGTTAAGGCCAGGAATGAAGTCAACACAAAACTCGATAACATCCTCTGTTTGATGGCCCATGGAGATGCTTCCTTCTGGCCTAGCGCGGTTACGGACATATTTCTTTAGGACTCCCATGAACCTCTCAAAGGGGAACATATTGTGTAGAAATATGGGCCCAGGATGACAATCTCGTCGACTAGATGAACTAGGACGTGCGTCATGATATTGAAGAAGGATGGTGGGAACACCAGCTCGAAACTGACAAGACATTGCGCCACATCACTCCTTAGCCTTGGTACGATTTCTGGATCGATCACCTTCTGAAAGATTGCATTGAGGAATGCACATAGCTTCACAATGGCTAATCGGACGTTTTCCGGTAGAAGCCCCCTCAATGCAACCGGAAGCAGTTGCGTCATAATCATGTGGCAGTCATGAGACTTTAGGTTCTGAAACTTTTTCTTTGGCATATTTATTATTCCCTTTATATTCGACGAGAAGCCAGTCGTGACCTTCATACTGAGCAGGCATTCAAAGAAGATTTCTTTCTCTTCTTTCGTAAGAGCGTAGCTGGCAGGACCTTTATACTGCTTGGGAGGCATGCCGTCTTTTTCGTGCAAATGTTGCAGGTCCTCCCGTGCCTCAGGTGTATCTTTTGTCTTCCCATACACGCCCAAGAAGCCTAGCAGGTTCACGCAAAGGTTCTTCGTCACGTGCATCACGTCGATTGAGGAGCGGACCTCTAGGTCTTTCCAGTAGGGTAGGTCCCAAAATATAGATTTCTTCTTCCACATGGGTGTGTGTCCCTCAGCGTCATTCGGAACAGCTAGTCCACCGGGACCCTTTCCAAAGATTACGTAGTGTAAATCATTGACCATAGCAAGCACGTGATCACCGGTGCACATGGTGGGCTTCTTCCGGTGATCTGCCTCGCCTTTGAAATGCTTGCCTTTCTTTCGACATTGATGGTTGGTCGGAAGAAATCGACGATGGCCCAGGTACACATTCTTCCTGCATTTGTCCAGGTATATACTTTTAGTGTCATCTAAATAGTGCGTGCATGCGTGGTATCCTTTGTTTGTCTGTCCTGAAAGGTTACTGAGAGCGGGCCAATCGTTGATGGTCACGAACAGCAACGCCTTAAGGTTAAATTCCTCATGTCTGTGCTCATCCCACGTACGTACACCGTTTCCATTCCACAGCTGTAAAAGTTCTTCAACTAATGGCCTTAGGTACACATCAATTTCGTTGCCGGGTTGCTTAGGGCCTTGGATGAGAACTGGCATCATAATGAACTTCCACTTCATGCACATCCAAGGAGGAAGGTTATACATACATAGAGTCACGGGCCAGGTGCTGTGATTGCTGCTCTGCTCCCCGAAAGGATTAATGCCATCCGCGCTTAAAGCAAACCATACATTCCTTGGGTCCTTTGCAAACTCATCCCAGTACTTTCTCTTGATTTTTATCCACTACGACCCGTCAGCGGGTGCTCTCAACTTCCCATCTTTCTTTCGGTTCTCACTGTGCCATCGCATCAACTTGGCATGCTCTTCGTTTCTGAACAGACGTTTCAACCGTGGTATTATAGGAGCATACCACATCACCTTCGCAGGAACCCTCTTCCTGAGGGGCTCGCTGTCAACATCACCAGGGTCATCTCGTCTGATCTTATACCGCAATGCACCGCATACCGGGCATGCGTTCAGATCCTTGTATGCACCGCGGTAGAGGATGCAGTCATTAGGGCATGCATGTATCTTCTCAACCTCCAATCCTAGAGGGCATACGACCTTCTTTGTTGCTTATGTACTGTTGGGCAATTCGTTATCCTTTGGAAGCTTCTTCTTCAATATTTTCAGTAGCTTCTCAAATCCTTTGTCAGCCACAGCATTGTCTGCCTTCCACTGCAGCAATTCCAGTACGGTACCGAGCTTTGTGTTGCCATCTTTGCAATTGGGGTATAACCCTTTTTTGTGATCCTCTAACATGCGATCGAACTTCAGCTTTTCCTTTTGACTAATGCATTGCGTCCTTGCATCGACAATGACCCGGCGGAGATCATCATCATCGGGCACATCGTCTGGTTCCTCTTGATCTTCAACAGCTTCACCCGTGGCAGCATCATTGGGCACATCGTCTGGTTCCTCTTGATCTTCACCAGCTCCCCCCGTTGCAGCATCACCGTATTCAGGGGGCACATAGTTGTCATCGTACTCTTCTTCTTCGCCGTCTTCCATCATAACCCCTATTTCTCCGTGCCTCGTCCAAACATTATAGTGTGGCATGAAACCCTTGTAAAGCAGGTGGGAGTGAAGGATTTTCCGGTTAGAGTAAGACCTCGTATTCCCACATTCAGTGCATGGACAACACATAAAACCATTCTGCTTGTTTGCCTCAGCCGCATCGAGAAACTCATGCACGCCCTTAATGTACTCGCGGGTGTGTCTGTCACCGTACATCCATTGCCGGTTCATCTGCGTGCATTATATATAATTAAGTGTCCAAATTAATAGAAGTTCATCATCACATTAAAACCAAAGTGCATACATAGTTCTCATCTAACAACATATAGCTCTCCAGAGCATCTAATTAATTAAACCATACATTGAAACTATGTAAAACATTTCAATGCGAAAACAAATGCGATCATAATCGCAACCAAGGTAACAATTGATCCAACGGCATAATGATACCAAGCCTCGGTATGAATGGCATATTTTCTAATCTTTCTAATCTTCAAGCGCATTGCATCCATCTTGATCTTGTGATCATCGACGACATCCGCAACATGCAACTCCAATATCATCTTCTCCTCCTCAATTTTTTTTATTTTTTCCTTCAACAAATTGTTTTCTTCTTCAACTAAATTTAACCTCTCGACAATAGGGTCGGTTGGCATTTCCGATTCACATACATCCTAGATAAATAAAATCTATGTCACGTTGGTCGACATAATTTTCATAAACAATAAATGAACCAATAGTTATAAAGATAATATACATACCACATCCGAATCATAGACAGGACGAGGGCCGACGGGGGCGGATACCAAAACCATCGCGCTATATAAGATGCAATAATAAATGTAAGAAAATGATACAAGTATCTATCTAAACATACAAGTAATAATATTTTTCCTTTCAGAAAGAAGATAAGAACAAGAGGCTCACCACGGTGGTGTCGGTGATGAGATCGGCGCGGGTGATCGACGGCGGTGAAGACGGGGACGGGGCGTGACGGACCGCTAAATCTAGACAAATCTCGAGGAAAATGGAGCTTGGAGGTCGAGCTTCGAGAGGAGAAAGCTTAAGTAGTGTGGCTCGGGCATTCCATCGAACACCTCATGTGCATAGGAGGTGAGCTAGAGCACCACAAAGCCCTCTCCCCCTCGGCCAGAAAAAACAGAGCACTGTGCTCTGCTCTTGCGCGAGGGGGTATATATAGGCACCTCATTGGTCCCGGTTGATGACATGAACCGGGACTAAAGGGAAGCCTCTGGTCCCGGTTCAAGCCACCAACCGGGACCAATGGTGGTGGGCCAGGAGCGAGGCCCATTGGTCCCGGTTCGTCCCACCAACCGGGACCAAAAGGTCCAGACGAACCGGGACCAATGGCCCACGTGGCCCAGCCGGCCCCCTGGGATCACGAACCGAGACTAATGGGCTGAGCCGGCCTGGACCAAAGCCCTATTTTCTACTAGTGCCAACACACCCAATACAATGGTAAATTGTATAGGTGCACTAGTTCGGTGAAGAGATGGTGATACAAGTGCAATATGGATGGTAGATATAGTTTTTTGTAAACTGAAAGTATAAAAACAGCAAGGTAACAAGTGGTAAAAGTGAGCTTAAACGGTATTGCAATGATAGGAAACAAGGCCTAGGGTTCATACTTTCACTAGTGCAAGTTCTCTCAACAATAATAACATAGTCGGATCATATAACTATCCCTCAACATGCAACAAAGAGTCACTCCAAAGTCACTAATAGCGGAGAACAAACAAAGAGATTATGGTAGGGTACGAAACCACCTCAAAGTTATTCTTTCCAATCAATCCGTTGGGCTATTCTTATAAGTGTCACAAACAGCCCTAGAGTTCATACTAGAATAACACCTTAAGACACAAATCAACCAAAACCCTAATGTCATCTAGATACTCCAATGTCACCTCAAGTATCCGTGGGTATGATTACACGATATGCATCACAAAATCTCAGATGCATCTATTCAATCCAACAGAAAGAACCTCAAAGAGTGCCCCAAAGTTTCTACCGGAGAATCACGACAAAAACGTGTGCCAACCCCTATGCTTAGGTTCATGGGCGAAACCCGCAAGTTGATCACCAAAACATACATCAAGTGAATCATGTCATATCCCATTGTCACCACAGATACGCACGGCAAGACATACATCAATTCTCAAATCTTTAAAGACTCAATCCGATAAGATAACCTCAAGGGGAAAACTCAATCCATTACAAGAGAGTAGAGGGGGAGAAGAAACATAAGATCCAACTATAATAGCAAAGCTCGCGATACATCAAGATCGTGCCAAATCAAGAACACGAGAGAGAGAGAGAGAGAGAGAGAGAGAGATCAAACACATAGCTACTGGTACATACCCTCAGCCCCGAAGGTGAACTACTCCCTCCTCGTCATGGAGAGCGTCGGGATGATGAAGAAGGCCACCGGTGAGGGTTCCCCCCTCTTGCAGGGTGCCGGAACAGGGTCTCGAGAGGTTTTTGGTGTCTATAGAGGCTCGCGGCGGCGGAACTCTAGATCTAATCTCCGTTCTGGAAGTTTTAGGGTACGAGAGTATATATGGGTGCAGGGGGTACGTCGGAGGAGCTACGGGGGCCCCACGAGGCAGGGGGCGCGCCCTAGGGAGGGGGGCGCGCCCCCCCACCCTCGTGAGTACCTCCCGTATCTCCTGACGTAGAGTCCAAGTCTATTTGGTGGCTTTCCTTCCAAAAGTAACTTCTCCAGTTGATTTCATTCCGTTTCGACTCCGTTTGATATTCCTTTTCTTCGAAACACTGAAATAGGCATCAAACAGCAAATCTGGGCTGGGCCTTCGGTTAATAGGTTAGTCCCAAAAATAATATAAAAGTGGAAAATAAAGCCCAATATTGCCCAAAATAGTAGATAAAATAGCATGGAGCAATCAAAAATTATAGATACGTTGGAGACGTATCAGCTCCTTCAACTTTGCATTCTCCTTCACAAGGTGCACATGCACACAACATGGGTTAGTAGCATTTGCATTATCAATTAACACCATATGAGGAAAGGTGGCTTTCTCCTTGGTTAGCTTCACTTGGAGTTGATCATGAGACTCTCTAAGACTAGCATGAGTCTAGTCAAGGATATCAAACTCTTCCTTGAGTCTAGCAAGATCAACACCAAGTTTGGCCTTCTCGGAATTGAGCACACGAGATACAACAAAAGCATGATCAAGATCTTTCTTAATTCTAGCATGATCATCGTTGTGTGACTCCTCAAGAGCCAAACGACAACCACGCTCCTCCTCAAGAGCATTAGAGAGATCCGATATCTCATCGGCATAGTCACGACTATGCCCATCCATCTTAGAGATGGTTTCTTCGTGAGCTTCAATCATGTCATTGGCTTCACCAAGTTGTTCCAAGAGAGCAACAAAATGCTTCTTGGATTTACCCTTGAGATTACTCATAAAAGACTCAAATTCATTTTCCTCCTCATTAGACCCCTCACTTTCATCAATGATGGATTGGTAATGATGGTAGTTTTGATGTTGGAGGTTACCTTGTTGGTGGCTTTCGCCATGAGGCACTTTGGCGGTGATGTTCTCATTAGGAGAGTCGAAGAGGGACAACCGTGGAGTTGTTGCAATGGCAACGGAGGCAATGGCAACCGATCCACCATCTTCATCATCATCATCCTCATTATACTCTTCTTGTGCTACCAACCCCTTGGGAGGAGTCTTCTTGGTGAAGTTATTCTTGTTGGAAAAGGATTCGGCCTTGTCTTGTCGGATGATCTTGCCCCAATTGTCTTCCCTTTTCTCATAGGGGCACTCCGCAAAAAAGTGGATCACATTGCCACAATTATATCAAGTCCTCACACGTTGCATGCCCTTGGCGCCACTTGAGTTGTTCTTGTTGAAGTTGGGCCTTGAGTTCTTCTTGCTCCAAAACGGCCTTGAAGCGAGAGGCATGTGCTCATGATAGTCATATTTTGTATCTTCGTGGTTACTCTCCTCCTCATCCTCTTCATCCTCTTCTTCCACACTAACCTTGGCCTTCAAGGCAAGGTTGGGTTTCTTTGCTCTTTGAGAATGCAGCACCGCATTGTTCGCGGTCTTGTCCAAGATACTCATTGCCACAAACTCATCCAACACCTCACTTGATGACAAGGTGTGGAAGTCCGGCCTTTGACGGATGACGGAGGGCATGGCCTTATGATAAGGCATCATGGCTTTATGAACTTGTGCTTGATCCAATTGTCATTTGTGTCCTTGCTCCCATGATCTCGGAGTGAGACCGCGAGAGTGGTTAATCTCCGGTAAAGCTCACGAGGTTCTTCATCTTCTTTCATTGCAAACTCATCGACTTCATCTTGCACCACTTCATAGTTGGAGCGTTGGATGCTTGCACTTCCCTTGTAAAGGGAAACAACATGGAGCCAAGCTTCCTTTCCCACGGTGAAAGGTCGGAGATGTGCAATATCTTCGGATGGGATTGCATCTTGGATGATGAAGAGAGCATTCTCGTTGAATTGATGATCCGCTACTTCTCAAGGGGTGAAGTTGCTTGGGTCATGTGGATAGAAACCTTGCTCAATGATTCTCCAAAGATTAGTATTGACATGATTTAAATGATGTTTAAAATGATAGACCCAAGAGTCAAAGTCCTCATTTTTCACAATCTTAGGGGGAGGACCGGCATGATTCAAATGAGTGGAGGGAACCGGTCCTCCATAAGTAAGTGGAGGTTCAACATGGGCAAAGATGCCATTTCCACTTTTACCACTATATAAAGGAGCTTTGTCACTCATAGCTTCCCCCTTGTCGGAGTTAGTATCAGTCACCTTGTTAGCGGGATCACCCACTTTCATAGGTGCGGTGGATAACTTGAGACCTTCTAAGAACTTAGTGAACATGCTTTCAACCTCGGTCATCATGGAGGTTTTCAATGTGTCCAAAGCCGCATTGAACTCCTCACGAGAGACTGAGGAACCCCCATCGCCCGTAGACGATGATGGAATCTCACCGAGGTGCTCCCTCTCACCGTCTACAGTGACAACCATACTCTTTGGATAGTAAAGTCCTTAAAAAGAGACGAGGCTCTGATACCAATTGAAAGGATCGACATAGTTGGCTAGAGGGAGGGTGAATAGGCGACTAACAATTTTTAGCTTTTCTTTACCAATTTAAACTTTGCATCAAAGTACGTTGTCTAGATATGCAACTAGGTGAGCAACCTATATGATGCAACAACGACAAGCACACAACCAAGCAAAGGATACAACACAATATAAGCTTGCACAAGTAAAGGTACGAGATAACCAAGAGTGGAGCCGGTGAGGACAAGGATGTGTTACTGAAGTTCCTTCCTTTTGAGGGGAAGTATGTCTCTGTTGGAGCGGTGTGGAGGCACAATGCTCCCCAAGAAGCCACTAGGGCCACTGTATACTCCTCATGCCCTCACACAATGCGAGATGCTGTGATTCCACTATTGGTGCCCTTGGAGGCGGTGACTGGACCTTTACAAAAAAGGTTGGGACAATCTCCACAACTTAATTGGAGGCTCCCAACGACACCATGAAGCTTCACCACAATGGAATATGGCTCCGCGATGACCTCAGTCGTCTAGGGTGCTCAAACACCCAAGAGTAACAAGATCCGCAAGGGATTAGTAGGGGGAATCAAATTTCTCTTGGTGGATGTGTAGATCGGAGCCTTCTCAACCAATCCCTAAAGAATCAACAAGTTTGATTGGCTAGGGAGAGAGATCGGGCGAAAATGGAGCTTAGAGCAACAATGGAGCTTAGGGATAGAAGAGGTGGGTCAACTTGGTGAAGAAGACCTCCTTTTATAAGGGGAGAAACAAACCAACCGTTACCCCCGCTCTGCCCCGCACAGAGCGGTACTACCGCTGGGGGTAGTGGTACTACTGCTGTGGTCAGCGGTACTACTGATCCCCCTCGCAGTACGGCGAGAAAATTCCTTATTTGACACTCTCTTAAAATCTGGTTCCTTACTTGACACTGGAAAAGTTTTTCTTCCCTATTTGACACTAGTCCTAAATTTTATTCCCTATACGACACTTCTCTCCATTTTGAGTCAAAATGACACCTGAAAAGACGATTTTGCCCCTCATGTGGTATGTGTGTGCGCGCACATGTGTGCTGTTGTGTGTGGGGGTGCACGCGCACATGCGTGTGCTGCTGCTGCATGTGTGTGTGCATGTGTGTTGTTGCGTGTCTGTTTGCTACTGCGTGTGTACGTGCACGCGCGCATGTGTGTGTGATGTTGCGTGCCTATGTGCTGCCTGCGTGTGTGTTGCTGCTGCGTGTGTGTGTATGTGTGTGTGTGCTGCATGCATGTGTGTTGCTGCGTGTGTGTGCGCGTGCATGTGTGTTGTTGCGTGTGTGCGTGTGTGTGTGTGTGTGTGTGCACGCGCGCGTGCGTGTGTGTTGGTGCATGTGTATGTGTTGCTTCGTGTGTGCTCCTGCCCTCGCACTGATGCTGCGTGTGTGCGCTATTGCCCCCCACACACATACCACATGAAGGGCAAAAGAGTCTTTTCAGGTGTCATTTAGGCTTAAAATGGACGGAAATGTCATATAGGGAATAAAATTTAGAACTTGTGTCAAATAGGGAAGAAATTTTTTTTCCAATGTCAAATAAGGAAGCAGATTTTAAGATAGTGTCAAATAAGGAATTTTCTCCAGTACTGCCGCGCAGACTGAGGGATACCAGAGGCGGAGCAGGATCTGGACCCAGGGCGGTACTAACCGTGGTGGTAAGGGCGGTACTAACACTTACGAGCGGTACTACTACCGTTGCTAGTGCCGCAAAACCCGACACAAGGGCAAAACCCCGAGTCGAGGCGTGTAACACCCACGATGCGGCTATATCTCCCACGTGTCAAGGCACGACTTGGAGGCATACCCGCATGGTGGTTTTGTCGCGAGAATGGTCATCTTCACACAATCCCATGTAATGAACAAGAATGGAATAAAGAGTTGGCTTACAATTGCCAGTTCACACAATACATTAATTAAACATACAACATTCAGAGTACACACATAGTCCGACTACGGACAAACAAATGAAAGGGAAGATAACCCAACTGCTAGATCCCCGATCGTCCCAACTGGGCTCTGATACGTCTCCGTCGTATCTACTTTTCCAAACTCTTTTGCCCTTGTTTTGGACTCTAACTTGTATGATTTGAATGGAACTAACCCGGACTGATGCTGTTTTCAGCAGAATTGCCATGGTGTTGTTTTATGTGCAGAAAACAAATATTCTCGGAATGACCTGAAACTCCACGGAACATCTTAGAAAAAATAATAAAAAATCCTCGCCAAAGATGAAGACCAGGGGGGGCACACCCTGT
Source organism: Triticum aestivum (assembly GCF_018294505.1). Classification (NCBI taxonomy): domain Eukaryota; kingdom Viridiplantae; phylum Streptophyta; class Magnoliopsida; order Poales; family Poaceae; genus Triticum; species Triticum aestivum. The sequence goes on along the minus strand of NC_057809.1, from coordinate 589,301,107 downwards.
CCACGAGGGTGGGGGGCGCCCCCCCCCCTCTAGGGCGCGCCCCCTACCTCGTGGGCCCCCTGGATGCCCTCCGACGCCAACTCCAACTCTATATATCTGCTTTCGGAGAGAAAAAAATCAAAGAGAAGAAATCATCGCGTTTTACGATACGGAGCCGCCTCCTAGCCCTAAAACCTCTCGGGAGGGCTGATCTGGAGTCCATTCGGGGCTCCAGAGAGGGGGGTTCGTCGCCGTCGTCATCATCAACCATCCTCCATCACCAATTTTATGATGCTCACCGTCGTGCGTGAGTAATTCCATCGTAGGCTTGCTGGACGGTGATGGGTTGGATGAGATTTATCATATAATCAAGTTAGTTTTGTTAGGGTTTGATCCCTATTATCCACTATGTTTTGAGATTGATGTTGCTATGACTCTGCTATGCTTAATGCTTGTCACTAGGGCCCGAGTGCCATGATTTCAGATCTGAACCTATTATGTTTTCATGAATATATGTGAGTTCTTGATCCTATCTTGCAAGTCTATAGTCACCTACTATGTGTTATGATCCGGCAACCCCGAAGTGACAATAATCGGGACCACTCCCGGTGATGACCATAATTTGAGGAGTTCATGTATTCACTATGTGCTAATGCTTTGTTCCGGTTCTCTATTAAAAGGAGGCCTTAATATCCCTTAGTTTCCAATAGGACCCCGCTGCCACGGGAGGGTAGGACAAAAGATGTCATGCAAGTTCTTTTCCATAAGCATGTATGACTATATACGGAATACATGCCTACATTACATTGATGAATTGGAGCTAGTTCTGTGTCACCCTATGTTATGACTGTTACATGATGAACCGCATCCGGCATAATTATCCATCACTAATCCGGTGCCTACGAGTTTTCCATATACTGGTTCTTGCTTATTTACTTTCCAACTGCTACTTTTACAATCACTACAAAATACCAAAAATATTTACTATTGTTCGCACTACTCTTTTGTTACCATTACCACCACTATCATATTACTGTGCTACTAAACACTTTGCTGAAGATACTAAGTTTCCAGGTGTGGTTGAATTGACAACTCAGCTGCTAATACTTGAGAATATTCTTTGGCTCCCCTTGTGTCGAATCAATAAATTTGGGTTAAATACTCTACCATCGAAAACTGTTGCGATCCCCTATACTTATGGGTTATCAAGACCTTTTTTTGGCACCGTCGCCGGGGAGCATAGCTCTATTCTTTGAGTCACTTGGGATTTATATCTACTGGATACTATGAAGAACTTGAAAGACGCTAAGACAACAATTTATCCCTCAACTACGAGGGGAGGTAAGGAACTGCCATCTAGCTCCGCACTTGATTCACCTTCTGTTATGAGTAAGCTAGCGACACCTAAACCTGCTTCTGCTATTCGTTCTGATATGTCGCGTGTTATTGATGATGCCACTTCTGCTATGCATGATACTTATGATGAAACTGCTTCTATGCCTGACACTACTGTGCCCCTTAGTGAATTTCTTGAAGAACAAATTGCTAGGTCTAGAGAAAGAGAAATTGATGAATCTGAATACGATGATGAAAGTGATGATGAAAATATGCCTGTTATTCCTCAGGGTTATCTTTTTGATAAAGATTCTTCTTTAGCTATTTTAGCCTGCAAAGATAGATATGAGCTTAAGAGGTTATTGATTAAATGGAACAAAGAATCACTTAGAGATAAAATGAAACCTGACCCTCCTTTTGCTACTTCACCTATCTGTGTTCCTGATAAGGATTATGAATTCTCTGTTGATCCTGATATAATTACTTTGGTTGAATCTGATCCCTTTTACGGTTATGAATCGGAAACTGTTGTGGCACATCTTACTAAGTTAAATGATATAGCTGCCATGTTCACTAATGATGAGAGATCGTGTTACTTCTATATACTTAAAATATTTCCGTTCTCATTAAAGGGTGATGCTAAGATATGGTTTAATTCTCTTGATCCTGGTTGTGTGCGTAGTCCCCAGGATATGATTTATTACTTCTCTGCTAAATATTTCCCTTCTCATAAGAAACAAGCTGCTTTGAGGGAAATATACAACTTTGTGCAAATTAAAGAAGAGAGTCTCCCACAAGCTTGGGGGAGGCTTCTCAAGTTACTTAATGCTTTGCCTGATCATCCTCTTAAGAAACCAGAAATACTTGATATCTTCTATAATGGACTAACCGATGCTTCCAGAGATTACCTGGATAGTTGTGCTGGTTCTCTTTTCAGGGAAAGAACACCGGATGAAGCTGAAATTCTATTGAATAATATGTTGACAAATGAAAATAATTGGGCACCTCCTGAGCCAGCTCCCGCTCCAATTACTGAGCCTATTCCTAAACCAACTCTGAAGAAGACAGGTGTTTTATTCCTCAGTCCCGAAGATATGCAAGAGGCAAAGAAATCTATGAAAGAAAAAGGTATTAAAGCTGAAGATGTTAAGAATTTACCTCCTATTGAAGAAATACATGGTCTTAATCTACCGCCTGTCGAAGAATATATGATCTTAATCCTTTATTTATTCAAGAACCTCCTGATCCCGATATCCCGACACAGGTAGTGAAGGTAAATTCTCTCTATAGATTTGATGAAGGTGATATCCCTCACTATAAGTCTGCTAGGCAATGCTTTGATGAGTTTGATAATTTTATTGTCAAACAAGAAAATTTCAATGCTTATTTTGGTAGACAATTGAAATATGATTCTGAAATGATTAAATACTTGGGTGATTATATGGCTAATATTAAAAGTGAACTTAAACTTGTTAGCAAACATGCTTCTATGGTTACCACTCAAGTAGAACAAGTACTTAAAGCTCAAAAAGAAGTGCTTGATGAAATGAATAGTAAGAAAAATGATTATGCCGTTAGAGTGGCTACTAGAACTGGTAGAATGACTCAGGAACCTTCGTATCCTGAAGGCCACCCTAAGAGAATCGAGCAAGATTCTCAAAGAAATAATATTGATGTTCCTAGTTCTTCTAAAAAGAAGAAAAAGAAAAATGATAGAACTGTGCAAACTTCTAGTGAACCTATTGCTGAACCACCTGATAATCCAAATGATATATCTATGTCTGATGCTCAAACACAATCTGGTAATGAACATGAACCTAATGAAAATACTAATGATGATGTTCATGATGATGATCAACCTAGTAATGATAATGATGTAGAAATTGAACCTGATGTTGATCTTGATAACCCACAATCAAGGAATCAACGTTATGATGAAAGAGACTTTGTTGCTAGAAAACATGGTAAAGAAAGAGAACCATGGGTTCAGAAACCCATGCCCTTTCCTCCCAAACCATCCAAGAAAAAGGATGATGAGGATTTTGAGCGCTTTGCTGAAATGATTAGACCTATCTTTTTACGTATGCGATTAACTGATGTGCTCAAAACAAATCCTTATGCTAAATATATGAAGGATATCATTACTAATAAAAGAAAGATACCGGAAGTTGAAATTTCCACCATGCTTGCTAATTATACTTTTAAGGGTGGAATACCAAAGAAACTCGAAGATCCCGGAGTACCTACTATACCTTGCTCCATTAAAAGAAATTATATTAAAACTGCTTTATGTGATCTTGCAGCCGGTGTTAGTGTTATGCCTCTCTCTTTATATCGTAGACTTGACTTGAATAAACTGACACATACTGAAATATCTTTGCAAATGGCTGATAAATCAACTACTATACCTGTCGGTATTTGTGAGGATGTGCCTGTTGTGGTTGCAAACGTTACTATTCTAACGGACTTTGTTATTCTTGATATTCCCGAGGATGATAGTATGTCTATTATTCTTGGAAGACCTTTTCTTAATACTGCAGGGGCTGTTATTGATTGCAACAAAGGCAATGTCACTTTTATTGTTAATGGTAATGAGCATACGGTACACTTTCCGAGGAAACAACCTCAAGTTCATAGTATCAACTCCACTGGAAAAATTCCATCGATTATAATTGGAGGTTTTGAATTTCCTCTTCCTACTGCCAAAAAGAAATATGACATACTTATTATAGGGGATGTGCATATCCCCATTGAGGTAACTTAGTGTTATTCGAAATTTCTCCGGTTTCATGATTATCGGAATGAGTTTGTTAACAAGACTTGATCAACCTTGTTAGTGGATTCTTTTTGATGAGCATGAGATGGATGAAACTAGAAGCACAACCTTCTGTACCCTCTCTATATTTTATGTTAATTAGTAAAATAAGTAAAAGTAGTATTTTTCTGACCGTTTCCTGACTTATCCGTGCAATATAAAAATATCCCGAAAATAAAAGTCCTCAGAATGCCATGCCAATTTACTATGATTTTTTCGGGAATATTTGAGAATTTACTGTGCAAAAATTACCACGGGAGGAGCTGCCACCTGGCCACGAGGGTGGTGGGCGCGCCCCTGCCTCGTGGGCCCACGGTGGCCCTCCTCAACTTATCCCAGCACCCATCTTCTTCCTCTGTCTCATACAAACCCGAAAAACCAACTCAAGCACGAGTTCCACCCACTTTTGCTGTGATTTTCGATCTCCTACTCAAAGCACCTCTCGCAAAACTGCTTGGGGAGATTGTTCCTTGGTATGTGACTCCTCCATTGGTCCAATTAGTTTTTGTTCTAGTGCTTTATTCTTTGCAAATTTGTGCTGCATAGGTGACCATGTTCTTGAGCTTGCATGTCAAATTTATATGGTTCCAAGTAGTTCTAATGCTTGATATAGGCTCTAGGCACTTGTAGGAGTAGTTGCTATCAGTTTTATTGAAGTTGGTTCACTTCTGTTTGAAGTTACTAAAAATTTCAGATTATTTCAGAAATAATGAGGAGACTTTTGAGGGGTTCATCGAGCCGAAGCTCAAAGGATAAACAAAATGAAGAAGCTCAGAGGCCCAAATATAATTTGCCTCATACCGCGGAGATCCGGCCGTGTGAATGGCCTTCAGATAATTTCTTGACACAGGCCGGGATTTATGAGGATTTCTATTCATTAATTGAGAATGCTGGCCTCACCGACTTCTTCCGCGACCAACGTCCACAGTATCTCTTACTCACAAATAATTTTGTGCAAAACTTCTACTTTTACCCTAAGGAATCACCTCCTTCAGTAGAGTTTCATTTATATGACGTTGTGAAGAAAATGCCATTGTCTGAGTTTTGCGCAGTTTGCAACATACCCTCTGAGGGTATCTTAGAGGAACCACCCCGTAAGGAGTTGGAACCATTTATTCAACTTATCTCTGTGGGAGAAACCAGGAAGGTTTCTGATGCGAGGATCACTAGCATACATTTTCCTGTGCTACGGTATTTTGCTTTATTTGCTAGTCGATGCTTGATTGGTCGTGGGAACTGTGTGAACTTTAGTGTTCCTGATATTATTATTCTATTCCATGGTTTATACCGCGACAACACTGTCAGTATGGGCGGAGTTATTGCTAGGCGGTTGAGTCTGAACCGTACTAAAGGCCCCATCTTCGGAGGCATTTATGCTTCCCGTCTTGCTGCACATTTTAACATAGCTATTAGGCATTATGAGAAAGAAGAAAAATTGCTGCCTGATGCTTATTTGGATTTTAAGAGCATGATAGCCCATGATTTTCTTGTTAAGGACAGGAATGGAGAGCTCAAATACAAGTTATACTTTGATAAACATTATCCTGAAACTATTACGTTGCCTGCTCCTTTGTTTAATTTTGTAGGACCCTATCTCGTTACGTGTGCTGCCGTCCAAGCTTACAAGAATCTTGCACCAGCCCCGGAACCGGAACCACAAGATGAGCCTCCACGACAATCTGTTTATTCTTGGGATCCAGAGACGACTGTCAGCCAGTGGCAGTCAGAGTCCTCTTCGTCATCACAGTATGATCCCAACTATTCTTCATCGTAGTACGACCCCAGCTACACCTACGGGTATCCGCTAGGCTATCCCTGGCAATAGACCAACTTAGGCCAAAAGCCTAAGCTTGGGGGAGTACGTATTTCTCACCGACATTACATTTATGCTCACACACACTCATTGCTAGACATCGGTGCTCATACTCTTTCACTGTAATATCCATGCTAGTTTATTTTCTTTTTCCTACTTTCTTCTTGTGTGTTTGATAAACCTTAAGAAAACCAAATAATTAGTGGTAATTTACTTTCTTTGTTGTAGTAATTAAAAAGAAAACCCAAAAATATTTCCCATTCTTCTTTTGCTTGTTGGGAGCTTTCCCGTGTAAATAGTTTTATTTTCTTTTCTTTTCTTTGGGGGTCAGTAGGAGAAGACCATTAGAGATCATAGTTGCTTGTGCCATGCTTGATTAGCTATGAGTTATAATGGTTTACCTTGTGTGCCAACATGCTATTGAGATGATTATGATGTGGTATGATGGGGTGGTATCCTCCTTTGAATGATTTAAGTGGCTTGACTTGGCACATGTTCACGCATGTAGTTGAAACAAAATCAACATAGCCTTCATGATATTTATGTTCATGGTGGATTATATCCTACTCATGCTTGCATCCAATGTTTATTAATTTTAATGCATGTACATGGCTGTTGTCGCTCTCTAGTTGGTCGCTTCCCAGTCTTTTGCTAGCCTTCACCTGTACTAAGCGGGAATACTGCTTGTGCATCCAATCCCTTAAACCCCAAAGTTATTCCAGATGAGTCCACTATACCTTCCTATATGCGGTATCTACCTGCCATTCCAAGTAAATATGTATGTGCCAAACTCTAAACCTTCAAATAAATATTCTGTTTTGTATGCTCGAATAGCTCATGTATCAACCAAGGTTGTCCTTATCTTCCGTGTTAGGCGGGTTATTCTCAAGAGGAGTGGACTCCGCTCCTCACTCACGAGAAAATGGCTGGTCACCGGGATGCCCAGTCCCATGCTTTATGCAAACTAAATCAAAATTAATTGCAAACAAAACTCCCCCTAGGACCTGATGTATGTTGGAGACACTCGTTGTTTCGAGCAAGTCATGGATTGATGCTTGTTGGTGGAGGGGGAGTATAAACTTTACCATTCTGTTTGGGAACCGCCTATAATGTGTTTAGCATGGAAGATATCGCCATCTCTTAGTTTTTACGTTGACGATGAAAGTATACCGCTCAAAATACAATTTATCTCTATTTCAAAACCGAGCTCTGGCACCTCTACAAATCCCTGCTTCCCTCTGCAAAGGGCCTATCCATTTATTTTTATGTTGAGTCATCACCCTCTTATTAAAAGCACTAGCTGGAGAGCACAGTTGTCATTTGCATTCATCACTATTAATCTATGTTGGGTATGACTATGATTGGATCTCTTTTAGCATGAATTACAATGTCTAGTCAGTCCTTGATCTTTAAAGGTGCTCTGCATTTATGTTTTGCGGTCTCAGAAAGGGCTAGCTAGATACCATCTTGTTATATCATATTATGATTGTTTTGAGAAAGTGTTGTCATCCGAGATTTATTATTATGGCTCGCTAGTTGATTATGCTATTGATATGAGTAATTATGAGACCTGAGAATTGTTGCAAATGTGGTTAATTATGATATATGCTGAAAACTTGAATGCTGGCTTGACATAGTTGCAACAAAAAGAGCAAACAGAGTTTGTAAAAGTTTTTCTTTCTTTCTGTTTGTCAACTGAATTGCTTGAGGACAAGCAAGGGTTTAAGCTTGGGGGAGTTGATACATCTCCGTCGTATCTACTTTTCCAAACTCTTTTGCCATTGTTTTGGACTCTAACTTGTATGATTTGAATGGAACTAACCCGGACTGACGTTGTTTTCACCAGAATTGCCATGGTGCTATTTTATGTGCAGAAAAAAAATATTCTCGGAATGACCTGAAACTCCACGGAACATCTTAGAAAAAATAATAAAAAATCCTCGCCAAAGATGAAGACCAGGGGGCCCACACCCTGTCCACGAGGGTGGGGGCGCCCCCCCTCTAGGGTGCGCCCCCCTACCTCGTGGGCCCCCTGGATGCCCTCCGACGCCAACTCCAAATATCTGCTTTCGGAGAGAAAAAAATCAGAGAGAAGAAATCATCGCGTCTTACGATAGGGAGCCGCCGCCAAGCCCTAAAACCTCTCGGGAGGGCTGATCTAGAGTCCGTTCGGGGCTCCGGAGAGGGGGGTTCGTCGCCGTCGTCATCATCAACCATCCTCCATCACCAATTTCATGATGCTCACCGTCGTGCGTGAGTAATTCCATCGTAGGCTTGCTGGACGGTGATGGGTTCGATGAGATTTATCATGTAATCGAGTTAGTTTTGTTAGGGTTTGATCCCTAGTATCCACTATGTTCTGAGATTGATGTTGCTATGACTTTGCTATGCTTAATGCTCGTCACTAGGGCCCGAGTGCCATGATTTCAGATCTGAACCTATTATGTTTTCATGAATATATGTGAGTTCTTGATCCTATCTTGCAAGTCTATAGTCACCTACTATGTGTTATGATCCGGCAACCCCGAAGTGACAATAATCGGGACCACTTCCGGTGATGACCATAGTTTGAGGAGTTCATGTATTCACTATGTGCTAATGCTTTGTTCCGGTTCTCTATTAAAAGGAGGCCTTAATATCCCTTAGTTTCTAATAGGACCCCGCTGCCACGGGAGGGTAGGACAAAAGATGTCATGCAAGTCCTTTTCCATAAGCACGTATGACTATATACGGAATACATGCCTACATTACATTGATGAATTGGAGCTAGTTCTGTGTCACCCTATGTTATGACTGTTACATGATGAACCGCATCCGGCATAATTATCCATCACTAATCCGGTGCCTACGAGTTTTCCATATACTGGTTCTCGCTTATTTACTTTCCCGCTGCTACTGTTACAATCACTACAAAATACCAAAAATATTTACTATTGCTCACACTACTCTTTTGTTACCGTTACCACCACTATCATATTACTGTTCTACTAAACACTTTGCTACAGATACTAAGTTTCCAGGTGTGGTTGAATTGACGACTCAGCTGCTAATACTTGAGATTATTCTTTGGCTCCCCTTGTGTCGAATCAATAAATTTGGGTTAAATACTCTACCCTTGAAAACTGTTGCAATCCCCTATACTTGTGGGTTATCAGGCTCCACTACTGACCATCAGGAAATGAAACATAGTAACAACCACGTTCCTCGTCAAACTCCCACTTGAGCTCGGTTGCATCACCTGCACTGGCATTGTCGGCACCTGCAACTGTTTTGGTAGAATCTGTGAGTCACGAGGACTCAGCAATCTCACACCCGCGAGATCAAGACTATTTAAGCTTATGGGTAGGAAAGGGTAGTGAGGTGGAGCTGCAGCAAGCACTAGCATGTATGGTGGCTAACATACGCAAATAAGAGCGAGAAGAGAAGCAACACAACGGTCGTGAAGCTAGGAGTGATCAAGAAGTGATCCTGAAACTACTTACGTTCATACATAACTCAAACCGTGTTCACTTCCCGGGCTCCGCCGAAAAGAGACCATCACGGCTACACACGCAGTTGATGCATTTTAATTAAGTTAAGTGCCAAGTTTTCTACAGCCGGATATTAACAAATTCCCATCTGCCACATAACCGCGGGCACGGCTCTCGAAAGTTTATACCCTGCAGGGGTGTCCCAACTTAGCCCATCACAAGCTCTCACGGTCAATGAAGGATATTCCTTCTACCAAGAAGACCCGATCAGACTAGGAATCCCGGTTACAAGACATTTCGACAATGGTAAAACAAGACCAGCAAGACCACCCGAATGTGCCGACAAATCTCGATAGGAGCTACACATATGTCGTTCTCAGGGCACACCGGATGAGCAGTCCGTACAACTAAAGCCAGGCCTCAAGTTTCCCCGAGGTGGCGCTGCAAAGGGCTCTAGTTTGGACCAGCACATAGAGGAGCGCTGGCCCGGGGGTTAAAATAAAGATGACCCTCGGGCTCGCGAAAACCCAAGGGAAAAGGCTTAGGTAGGCAAATGTAAAACCAAGGTTGGGCCTTGATGGAGGAGTTTTATTCAAGGCGAACTGTCAAGGGGGTCCCATAAATCACCCAACCGCGTGAGGAACGCAAAATCAAGGAACATAACACCGGTATGACGGAAACTAGGGCGGCAAGAGTGGAACAAAACACTAGGCATAAGGCCGAGCCTTCCACAATTTACCAAGTATATAGATGCATTAATTAAATAAGAGATATTGTGATATCCCAAAATATCCATGTTCCAACATGGAACCAACTTCATCTTCACCTGCAACTAGCAACGCTATAAGAGGGGCTGAGCAAAAGCGGTAACATAGCCAAACAACGGTTTTCTAGGAAAGGATGGTTAGAGGCTTGACATGGCAATATGGGAGGCATGATATAGCAAGTGGTAGGAATCGCGGCATAGCAAAAGAGCGAACAACTAGCAAGCAAATATAGAATTGATTTCGAGGGTATGGTCATCTTCCTGAGATCCCGCGAGGAAGAAGAACGAGTCCATGAAGAAGACAAACGGGCGTAGTCGAACGAATCCTCACAACTCCGGAACGAAACCGAAGCTAACGAGAGAAGCAACCTGGAAAGAAGCAAGCAACATAGTAAACAACCATCACATAAACATGGCATGATGCACAACCAAGTATGATGCATGTCCAGTTTAAAGAGGCATGGCATGGAAAAGTGCACAAACAATACTACAAGTTAAGTGGAGCACAATATGTAACGAGTTGAATATTGACGAAACACCACATCAATTATTTAGTTCTCTCATGTTTATGTACCAACAACATTAAAAGTTATTAAACATGGCAAGGGGTGAAACATAATAAAACTATCTATCTAGGCAATTTAAATGAGGCCGGAAACAACAAACAACAAGTCCGGAAAATCCTCATATGCATATTATGAATTTGGTACTATTCTGCCCTAAATCGTATTTTTAATGTTGTTAAACAGTAAAACAAAGTGCACCAAGTTAATCTATGCATTTTTCTACCCCATTTACATATAAAGAACATTTAAATTGAAGTTACGGTTATTTAGTTATGAAATAAATCATTTTAGCATGACATTTATACAAATTAATGCAAACAGCAAGTTTAAACATTTTAAACATGGATGAAAGTGGCATATTATGAAACTAGATGAAATTCTAAGCTGCGGTAGAGGATGCACTATGGTAGAGGATGCAGTCATTAGGGCATGCATGTATCTTCTCCACCTCCAATCCTAGAGGGCATACGACCTTCTTTGCTGCGTATGTACTGTCGGGCAATTCGTTATCCTTTGGAAGCTTCTTCTTCAATATTTTCAGTAGCTTCTCAAATCCTTTGTCAGCCATAGCATTGTCTGCCTTCCACTGCAGCAATTCCAGTACGGTACCGAGCTTTGTGTTGCCATCTTTGCAATTGGGGTATAACCCTTTTTTGTGATCCTGTAACATGCGATCGAACTTCAGCTTCTCCTTTTGACTAATGCATTGCGTCCTTGCATCGACAATGACCCGGCGAAGATCATCATCATCGGGCACATCGTCTGGTTCCTCTTGATCTTCAGCAGCTTCACCCGTGGCAGCATCATTGGGCACATCGTCTGGTTCCTCTTGATCTTCACCAGCTCCCCCCGTTGCAGCATCACCGTATTCAGGGGGCACATAGTTGTCATCGTACTCTTCTTCTTCGCCGTCTTCCATCATAACCCCTATTTCTCCGTGCCTCGTCCAAACATTATAGTGTGGCATGAAACCCTTGTAAAGCAGGTGGGAGTGAAGGATTTTCCGGTTAGAGTAAGACCTCGTATTCCCACATTCAGTGCATGGACAACACGTAAAACCATTCTGCTTGTTTGCCTCAGCCGCATCGAGAAACTCATGCACGCCCTTAATGTACTCGCGGGTGTGTCTGTCACCGTACATCCATTGCCAGTTCATCTGCGTGCATTATATATAATTAAGTGTCCAAATTAATACAAGTTCATCATCACATTAAAACCAAAGTGCATACATAGTTCTCATCTAACAACATATAGCTCTCCAGATCATCTAATTAATTAAACCATACATTGAAACTATGTAAAACATTTCAATGCGAAAACAAATGCGATCATAATCGCAACCAAGGTAACAATTGATCCAACGGCATAATGATACCAAGCCTCGGTATGAATGGCATATTTTCTAATCTTTCTAATCTTCAAGCACATTGCATCCATCTTGATCTTGTGATCATCGACGACATCCGCAACATGCAACTCCAATATCATCTTCTCCTCCTCAATTTTTTTTATTTTTCCTTCAACAAATTGTTTTCTTCTTCAACTAAATTTAACCTCTCGACAATAGGGTCGGTTGGCATTTCCGATTCACATACATCCTAGATAAATAAAATCTATGTCACGTTGGTCGGCATAATTTTCATAAACAATAAATGAACCAATAGTTATAAAGATAATATACATACCACATCCGAATCATAGACAGTACGAGGGCCGACGGGGGCGGATACCAAAACCATCGCACTATATAAGATGCAATAATAAATGTAAGAAAATGATACAAGTATCTATCTAAACATACAAGTAAGAATATTTTTCCTTTCAGAAAGAAGATAAGAACAAGAGGCTCACCACGGTGGTGTCGGTGATGAGATCGGCACGGGTGATCGACGGCGGTGAAGACGGGGACAGGGCGTGACGGACCGCTAAATCTAGACAAATCTCGAGGAAAATGGAGCTTGGAGGTCGAGCTTCGAGAGGAGAAAGCTTAAGTAGTGTGGCTCGGGCATTCCATCGAACACCTCATGTGCATAGGAGGTGAGCTAGAGCACCACAAAGCCCTCTCCCCCTCGGCCAGAAAAAACAGAGCACTGTGCTCTGCTCTTGCGCGAGGGGGTATATATAGGCACCTCATTGGTCCCGGTTGATGACATGAACCGGGACTAAAGGGAAGCCTCTGGTCCCGGTTCAAGCCACCAACCGGGACCAATGGTGGTGGGCCAGGAGCGAGGCCCATTGGTCCCGGTTCGTCCCACCAACCGGGACCAAAAGGTCCAGACGAACCGGGACCAATGGCCCACGTGGCCCGGCCAGCCCCCTGGGCTCACGAACCGGGACCAATGCCCACATTGGTCCCGGTTCTAGACTGAACCGGGACTAATGGTCTGAGCCGGCCTGGACCAAAGCCATGTTTTCTACTAGTGCCAACACACCCAATACAATGGTAAATTGTATAGGTGCACTAGTTCGGCGAAGAGATGGTGATACAAGTGCAATATGGATGGTAGATATAGTTTTTTGTAAACTGAAAGTATAAAAACAGCAAGGTAACAAGTGGTAAAAGTGAGCGTAAACGGTATTGCAATTATAGGAAACAAGGCCTAGGGTTCATACTTTCACTAGTGCAAGTTCTCTCAACAATAATAACATAGTCGGATCATATAACTATCCCTCAACATGCAACAAAGAGTCACTCCAAAGTCACTAATAGCGGAGAACAAACAAAGAGATTATGGTAGGGTACGAAACCACCTCAAGGTTATTCTTTCCAATCAATCTGTTGGGCTATTCTTATAAGTGTCACAAACAGCCCTAGAGTTCATACTAGAATAACACCTTAAGACACAAATCAACCAAAACCCTAATGTCACCTAGATACTCCAATGTCACCTCAAGTATCCGTGGGTATGATTATACGATATGCATCACAAAATCTCAGATTCATCTATTCAATCCAACAGAAAGAACCTCAAAGAGTGCCCCATAGTTTCTACCGGAGAATCACGACGAAAACGTGTGCCAACCCCTATGCTTAGGTTCATGGGCGAAACCCGCAAGTTGATCACCAAAACATACATCAAGTGAATCATGTGATATCCCATTGTCACCATAGATACGCACGGCAAGACATACATCAAGTGTTCTCAAATCTTTAAAGACTCAATCCGATAAGATAACCTCAAGGGGAACACTCAATCCATTACAAGAGAGTAGAGGGGGAGAAGAAACATAAGATCCAACTATAATAGCAAAGCTCGCGATACATCAAGATCGTGCCAAATCAAGAACACGAGAGAGAGAGAGAGAGAGAGAGAGAGAGAGAGAGAGATCAAACACATAGCTACTGGTACATACCCTCAGCCCCGAGGGTGAACTACTCCCTCCTCGTCATGGAGAGCGTCGGGATGATGAAGAAGGCCACCGGTGAGGGTTCCCCCCTCCGGCAGGGTGCCGGAACAGGGTCTCGAGAGGTTTTTGGTGGCTATAGAGGCTCGCGGCGGCGGAACTCCAGATCTAATCTCCGTTCTGGAAGTTTTAGGGTACGAGAGTATATATGGGTGCAGGGGGTACGTCGGAGGAGCTACGGGGGCCCCACGAGGCAGGGGGCGCGCCCTAGGGAGGGGGGCGCGCCCCCCACCCTCGTGAGCACCCCCCGTATCTCCTGACATAGAGTCCAAGTCTATTTGGTGGCTTTCCTTCCAAAAGTAACTTCTCCAGTTGATTTCATTCCGTTTCGACTCCGTTTGATATTCCTTTTCTTCGAAACACTGAAATAGGCATAAAACAGCAAATCTGGGTTGGGCCTTCGGTTAATAGGTTAGTCCCAAAAATAATATAAAAGTGGAAAATAAAGCCAAATATTGCCCAAAACAGTCGATAAAATAGCATGGAGCAATCAAAAATTATAGATACGTTGGAGACGTATCAGCTCCTTCAACTTTGCATTCTCCTTCACAAGGTGCACATGCTCACAACATGGGTTAGTAGCATTTGCATTATCAATTAACACCATATGAGGAAAGGTGGCTTTCTCCTTGGTTAGCTTCACTTGGAGTTGATCATGAGACTCTCTAAGACTAGCATGAGTCTAGTCAAGGATATCAAACTCTTCCTTGAGTCTAGCAAGATCAACACCAAGTTTGGCCTTCTCGGAATTGAGCACACGAGATACAACAAAAGCATGATCAAGATCTTTCTTAATTCTAGCATGATCATCGTTGTGTGACTCCTCAAGAGCCAAACGATAACCACGCTCCTCCTCAAGAGCATTAGAGAGATCCGATATCTCATCGGCATAGTCACGACTATGCCCATCCATCTTAGAGATGGTTTCTTCGTGAGCTTCAATCATGTCATTGGCTTCACCAAGTTGTTCCAAGAGAGCAACAAAATGCTTCTTGGATTTACCCTTGAGATTACTCATAAAAGACTCAAATTCATTTTCCTCCTCATTAGACCCCTCACTTTCATCAATGATGGATTGGTAATGATGGTAGTTTTGATGTTGGAGGTTACCTTGTTGGTGGCTTTCGCCATGAGGCACTTTGGCGGTGATGTTCTCATTAGGAGAGTCGAAGAGGGACAACCGTGGAGTTGTTGCAATGGCAACGGAGGCAATGGCAACCGATCCACCATCTTCATCATCATCATCATCCTCATTATACTCTTCTTGTGCTACCAACCCCTTGGGAGGAGTCTTCTTGGTGAAGTTATTCTTGTTGGAAAAGGATTCGGCCTTGTCTTGTCGGATGATCTTGCTCCAATTGTCTTCCCTTTTCTCATAGGGGCACTCCGCAAAAAAGTGGATCACATTGCCACAATTATATCAAGTCCTCACACGTTGCATGCCCTTGGCGCCACTTGAGTTGTTCTTGTTGAAGTTGGGCCTTGAGTTCTTCTTGCTCCAAAACGGCCTTGAAGCGAGAGGCATGTGCTCATGATAGTCATATTTTGTATCTTCGTGGTTACTCTCCTCCTCATCCTCTTCATCCTCTTCTTCCACACTAACCTTGGCCTTCAAGGCGAGGTTGGGTTTCTTTGCTCTTTGAGAATGCAGCACCGCATTGTTCGCGGTCTTGTCCAAGATACTCATTGCCACAAACTCATCCAACACCTCACTTGATGACAAGGTGTGGAAGTCCGGCCTTTGACGGATGACGGAGGGCATGGCCTTATGATAAGGCATCATGGCTTTATGAACTTGTGCTTGATCCAATTGTCATTTGTGTCCTTGCTCCCATGATCTCGGAGTGAGACCGCGAGAGTGGTTAATCTCCGGTAAAGCTCACGAGGTTCTTCATCTTCTTTCATTGCAAACTCATCGACTTCATCTTGCACCACTTCATAGTTGGAGCGTTGGATGCTTGCACTTCCCTTGTAAAGGGAAACAACATGGAGCCAAGCTTCCTTTGCCACGGTTAAAGGTCGGAGATGTGCAATATCTTCGGATGGGATTGCATCTTGGATGATGAAGAGAGCATTCTCGTTGAATTGATGATCCGCTACTTCTCAAGGGGTGAAGTTGCTTGGGTCATGTGGATAGAAACCTTGCTCAATGATTCTCCAAAGATTAGTATTGACATGATTTAAATGACGTTTAAAACGATAGACCCAAGAGTCAAAGTCCTCATTTTTCACAATCTTAGGGGGAGGACCGGCATGATTCAAATGAGTGGAGGGAACCGGTCCTCCATAAGTAAGTGGAGGTTCAACATGGGCAAAGATGCCATTTCCACTTTTACCACTATATAAAGGAGCTTTGTCACTCATAGCTTCCCCCTTGTCGGAGTTAGTATCCGTCACCTTGTTAGCGGGATCACCCACTTTCATAGGTGCGGTGGATAACTTGAGACCTTCTAAGAACTTAGTGAACATGCTTTCAACCTCGGTCATCATGGAGGTTTTCAATATGTCCAAAGCCGCATTGAACTCCTCACGAGAGACCGAGGAACCCCCATCGCCCGTAGACGATGATGGAATCTCACCGAGGTGCTCCCCCTCACCGTCTACAGTGTCAACCATACTCTTTGGACAGTAAAGTCCTTAAAAAGAGACGAGGCTCTGATACCAATTGAAAGGATCGACATAGTTGGCTAGAGGGAGGGTGAATAGGCGACTAACAATTTTTAGCTTTTCTTTACCAATTTAAACTTTGCATCAAAGTAGGTTGTCTAGATATGCAACTAGGTGAGCAACCTATATGATGCAACAACGACAAGCACACAAGCAAGCAAAGGATACAACACAATATAAGCTTGCACAAGTAAAGGTACGAGATAACCAAGAGTGGAGCCGGTGAGGACAAGGATGTGTTACTGAAGTTCCTTCCTTTTGAGGGGAAGTACGTCTCCGTTGAAGCGGTGTGGAGGCACAATGCTCCCCAAGAAGCCACTAGGGCCACTGTATACTCCTCACGCCCTCACACAATGCGAGATGCTGTGATTCCACTATTGGTGCCCTTGGAGGCGGCGACTGGACCTTTACAAACAAGGTTGGGACAATCTCCACAACTTAATTGGAGGCTCCCAACGACACCACGAAGCTTCACCACAATGGAATATGGCTCCGCGGTGACCTCAGCCGTCTAGGGTGCTCAAACACCCAAGAGTAACAAGATCCGCAAGGGATTAGTAGGGGGAATCAAATTTCTCTTGGTGGATGTGTAGATCGGAGCCTTCTCAACCAATCCCTAAAGAATCAACAAGTTTGATTGGCTAGGGAGAGAGATCGGGCGAAAATGGAGCTTAGAGCAACAATGGAGCTTAGGGATAGAAGAGATGGGTCAACTTGGAGAAGAAGACCTCCTTTTATAAGGGGAGAAACAAACCAACCGTTACCCCCGCTCTGCCCCGCACAGAGCGGTACTACCGCTGGGGGTAGCGGTACTACTGCTGTGGTTAGCGGTACTACTGATCCCCCTCGCAGTACTGCGAGAAAATTCCTTATTTGACACTCTCTTAAAATCTGGTTCCTTATTTGACACTGGAAAAGTTTTTCTTCCCTATTTGACACTAGTCCTAAATTTTATTCCCTATACGACACTTCTGTCCATTTTGAGTCTAAATGACACCTAAAAAGACGATTTTGCCCCTCATGTGGTATGTGTGTGAGCGCACATGTGTGCTGTTGTGTGTGTGGGTGCACGCGCACATGCGTGTGCTGCTGCTGCATGTGTGTGTGCATGTGTGCTGTTGCGTGTGTGTTTGCTACTGCGTGTGTACGTGCACGCGCGCATGTGTGTGCTGTTGCGTGCCTATGTGCTTCCTGCGTGTGTGTTGCTGCTGCGTGTGTGTGTATGTGTGTGTGTGCTGCATGCATGTGTGTTGCTGCGTGTGTGTGCGTGTGTGTGTGTGCACGCGCGCGTGCATGTGTGTTGGTGCATGTGTATGTGTTGCTTCGTGTGTGCTCCTGCCCTCGCACTGATGCTGCGTGTGTGCGCTATTACCCCCCACACACATACCACATGAAGGGCAAACGAGTCTTTTCAGGTGTCATTTAGGCTTAAAATGGACGGAAATGTCATATAGGGAATAAAATTTAGAACTTGTGTCAAATAGGGAAGAAATTTTTTTCCAGTGTCAAATAAGGAAGCAGATTTTAAGATAGTGTCAAATAAGGAATTTTCTCCAGTACTGCCGCGCAGACTGAGGGATACTAGAGGCGGAGCAGGATCTGGACCCAGGGCGGTACTAACAGTGGTGGTAAGGGCGGTACTACCGCTTACGAGCGGTACTACTACCGTTGCTAGTGCCGCAAAACCCGACACAAGGGCAAAACCCCGAGTCGAGGCGTGTAACGCCCACGATGCGGCTATATCTCCCACATGTCGAGGCACGACTTGAGGCATAACCGCATGGTGGTTTTGTCGCGAGAATGGTCATCTTCACACAATCCCATGTAATGAACAAGAATGGAATAAAGAGTTGGCTTACAATCGCCAGTTCACACAATACATTAATTAAACATACAACATTCAGAGTACACACATAGTCCGACTACGGACAAACAAATGAAAGGGAAGATAACCCAACTGCTAGATCCCCGATCGTCCCAACTGGGCTCTGATACGTCTCCGTCGTATCTACTTTTCCAAACTCTTTTGCCCTTGTTTTGGACTCTAACTTGTATGATTTGAATGGAACTAACCCGGACTGACGCTGTTTTCAGCAGAATTGCCATGGTGTTGTTTTATGTGCAGAAAACAAATATTCTCAGAATGACCTGAAACTCCACGGAACATCTTAGAAAAAATAATAAAAAATCCTCGCCAAAGATGAAGACCAGGGGGGCCACACCCTGTCCACGAGGGTGGGGGGCGCCCCCCCCCCCCTCTTGGGCGCGCCCCCTACCTCGTGGGCCCCCTGGATGCCCTCCGACGCCAACTCCAACTCTATATATCTGCTTTCGGAGAGAAAAAATCAGAGAGAAGAAATCATCGCGTTTTACGATACGGAGCCGCCTCCAAGCCCTAAAACCTCTCGGGAGGGCTGATCTGGAGTCCATTCGGGGCTCCGGAGAGGGGGGTTCGTCGCCGTCGTCATCATCAACCATCCTCCATCACCAATTTCATGATGCTCACCGCCATGCGTGAGTAATTCCATCGTAGGCTTGCTGGACGGTGATGGGTTGGATGAGATTTATCATATAATCAAGTTAGTTTTGTTAGGGTTTGATCCCTATTATCCACTATGTTTTGAGATTGATGTTGTTATGACTCTGCTATGCTTAATGCTTGTCACTAGGGCCCGAGTGCCATGATTTCAGATCTGAACCTATTATGCTTTCATGAATATATGTGAGTTCTTGATCCTATCTTGCAAGTCTATAGTCACCTACTATGTGTTATGATCCGGCAACCCCGAAGTGACAATAATCGGGACCACTCCCGGTGATGACCATAGTTTGAGGAGTTCATGTATTCACTATGTGCTAATGCTTTGTTTCGGTTCTCTATTAAAAGGAGGCCTTAATATCCCTTAGTTTCCAATAGGACCCCGCTGCCACGGGAGTGTAGGACAAAAGATGTCATGCAAGTTCTTTTCCATAAGCACGTATGACTATATACGGAATACATGCCTACATTACATTGATGAATCGGAGCTAGTTCTGTGTCACCCTATGTTATGACTGTTACATGATGAACCGCATCCGGCATAATTATCCATCACTAATCCGGTGCCTACGAGTTTTCCATATACTGGTTCTCGCTTATTTACTTTCCAGCTGCTACTTTTACAATCACTACAAAATACCAAAAATATTTACTATTGATCGCACTACTCTTTTGTTACCGTTACCACAACTATCATATTACTGTGCTACTAAACACTTTGCTGTAGATACTAAGTTTCCAGGTGTGGTTGAATTGACAAGTCAGCTGCTAATACTTGAGAATATTCTTTGGCTCCCCTTGTGTCGAATCAATAAATTTGGGTTAAATACTCTACCGTCGAAAACTGATGCGATCCCCTATACTTGTGGGTTATCAAGACCTTTTTTGGCACCGTTGCCGGGGAGCATAGCTCTATTCTTTGAGTCACTTGGGATTTATATCTGCTGGATACTATGAAGAACTTGAAAGACGCTAAGACAACAATTTATCCCTCAACTACGAGGGGAGGTAAGGAACTGCCATCTAGCTCCGCACTTGATTCACCTTCTGTTATGAGTAAGCTAGCGACACCTAAACCTGCTTCTGCTAGTCGTTCTGATATGTCGTGTGTTATTGATGATGCCACTTCTGATATGCATGATACTTCTGATGAAACTGCTTCTATGCCAGACACTACTATGCCCCTTAGTGAATTTCTTGAAGAACAAATTGCTAGGGCTAGAGAAAGAGAAATTGATGAATCTGAATACGATGATGAAAGTGATGATGAAAATATGTCTGTTATTCCTCAGGGTTATCTTTTTGATAAAGATTCTTCTTTAGCTATTTTAGCCTGCAAAGATAGATATGAGCTTAAGAGGTTATTGATTAAATGGAACAAAGAATCACTTAGAGATAAAATGAAACCTGACCCTCCTTTTGCTACTTCACCTATCTGTGTTCCTGATAAGGATTATGAATTCTCTGTTGATCCTGATATAATTACTTTGGTTGAATCTGATCCCTTTTACGGTTATGAATCGGAAACTATTGTGGCACATCTTACTAAGTTAAATGATATAGCTGCCATGTTCACTAATGATAAGAGATCGTGTTACTTCTATATACTTAAAATATTTCCGTTCTCATTAAAGGGTGATGCTAAAATATTTCCGTTCTCATTAAAGGGTGATCCCGACACAGGTAGTGAAGGTAAATTCTCTCTATAGATTTGATGAAGGTGATATCCCTCACTATAAGTCTGCTAGGCAATGCTTTGATGAGTTTGATAATTTTACTGTCAAACAAGAAAATTTCAATGCTTATTTTGGTAGACAATTGAAATATGATTCCGAAATGATTAAATACTTGGGTGATTATATGGCTAATATTAAAAGTGAACTTAAACTTGTTAGCAAACATGCTTCTATGGTTACCACTCAAGTAGAACAAGTACTTAAAGCTCAAAAAGAAGTGATTGATGAAATGAATAGTAAGAAAAATGATTATGCCGTTAGAGTGGCTACTAGAACTGGTAGAATGATTCAGGAACCTTCGTATCCTGAAGGCCACCCTAAGAGAATCGAGCAAGATTCTCAAAGAAATAATATTGATGTTCCTAGTTCTTCTAAAAAGAAGAAAAAGAAAAATGATAGAACTGTGCAAACTTCTAGTGAACCTATTGCTGAACCACCTGATAATCCAAATGATATATCTATGTCTGATGCTCAAACACAATCTGGTAATGAACATGAACCTAATGAAAATACTAATGATGATGTTCATGATGATGATCAACCTAGTAATGATAATGATGTAGAAATTGAACCTGATGTTGATCTTGATAACCCACAATCAAGGAATCAACATTATGATAAAAGAGACTTTGTTGCTAGGAAACATGGTAAAGAAAGAGAACCATGGGTTCATAAACCCATGCCCTTTCCTCCCAAACCATCCAAGAAAAAGGATGATGAGGATTTTGAGCGCTTTGCTGAAATGATTAGACCTATCTTTTTACGTATGCGATTAACTGATGTGCTCAAAAAAAATCCTTATGCTAAATATATGAAGGATATCATTACTAATAAAAGAAAGATACCGGAAGCTGAAATTTCCACCATGCTTGCTAATTATACTTTTAAGGGTGGAATACCAAAGAAACTCGAAGATCCCGGACTACCTACTATACCTTGCTCCATTAAAAGAAATTATATTAAAACTGGTTTATGTGATCTTGCAGCCGGTGTTAGTGTTATGCCTCTCTCTTTATATCGTAGACTTGACTTGAATAAGCTGACACATACTGAAATATCTTTGCAAATGGCTGATAAATCAACTGCTATACTTGTCGGTATTTGTGAGGATGTGCCTGTTGTGGTTGCAAACGTTACTATTCTAACGGACTTTGTTATTCTTGATATTCCCGAGGATGATAGTATGTCTATTATTTTTGGAAGACCTTTTCTTAATACTGTAGGGGCTGTTATTGATTGCAACAAAGGCAATGTCACTTTT
The DNA here is from genome assembly GCF_018294505.1 of Triticum aestivum. Taxonomy (NCBI): domain Eukaryota; kingdom Viridiplantae; phylum Streptophyta; class Magnoliopsida; order Poales; family Poaceae; genus Triticum; species Triticum aestivum. The sequence goes on along the minus strand of NC_057809.1, from coordinate 589,278,755 downwards.
CATGTTAATGGTAATGAGCATACGGTACACTTTCCGAGGAAACAACCTCAAGTTCATAGTATCAACTCCATTGGAAAAATTCCATCGATTATAATTGGAGGTTTTGAATTTACTCTTCCTACTGCCAAAAAGAAATATGACATACTTATTATAGGGGATGTGCATATCCCCATTGAGGTAACTTAGTGTTATTTCAAATTTCTCCGGTTTCATGATTATCGGAATGAGTTTGTTAACAAGACTTGATCAACCTTGTTAGTGGATTCTTTTTGATGAGCATGAGATGGATGAAACTAGAAGCACAACCTTCTGTACCCTCTCTATATTTTATGTTAATTAGTAAAATAAGTAAAAGTAGTATTTTTCTGACCGTTTCCTGACTTATCCGTGCAATATAAAAATATCCCGAAAATAAAAGTCCTCAGAATGCCATGCCAATTTAATATAATTTTTCGGGAATATTTGAGAATTTACTGTGCAAAAATTACCACGGGAGGAGCTGCCACCTGGCCACGAGGGTGGTGGGCGCGCCCCCTGCCTCGTGGGCCCATGGTGGCCCTCCTCCACTTATCCCAGCACCCATCTTCTTCCTCTGTCTCATACAAACCCGAAAAACCAACTCAAGCACGAGTTCCACCCACTTTTGCTGTGATTTTCGATCTCCTACTCAAAGCACCTCTCGCAAAACTGCTTGGGGAGATTGTTCCTTGGTATGTGACTCCTCCATTGGTCCAATTAGTTTTTGTTCTAGTGCTTTATTCTTTGCAAATTTGTGTTGCATAGGTGACCATGTTCTTGAGCTTGCATGTCAAATTTATATGGTTCCAAGTAGTTCTAATGCTTGATATAGGCTCTAGGCACTTGTAGGAGTAGTTGCTATCAGTTTTATTGAAGTTGGTTCATTTTTGTTTGAAGTTACTAAAAATTTCAGATTATTTCAGAAATAATGAGGAGACTTTTGAGGGGTTCATCGAGCCGAAGCTCAAAGGATAAACAAAATGAAGAAGCTTAGAGGCCCAAATATAATTTGCCTCGTACCGCGGAGATCCGACCGTGTGAATGGCCTTTAGATAATTTCTTGACACAGGCCGGGATTTATGAGGATATCTATTCATTAATTGAGAATGCTGGCCTCACCGACTTCTTCCGCGACCAACGTCCATAGTATCTCTTACTCACAAATAATTTTGTGCAAAACTTCTACTTTTACCCTAAGGAATCACCTCCTTCAGTAGAGTTTCATTTATATGACGTTGCGAAGAAAATGCCATTGTCTGAGTTTTGCGCAGTTTGCAACATACCCTCTGAGGGTATCTTAGAGGAACCACCCCGTAAGGAGTTCGAACCATTTATTCAACTTATCTCTGTGGGAGAAACCAGGAAGGTTTCTGATGCGAGGATCACTAGCATACATTTTCCTGTGCTATGGTATTTTGCTTTATTTGCTAGTCGATGCTTGATTGGTCGTGGGAACTGTGGGAACTTTAGTGTTCCTAATATTATTATTCTATTCCATGGTTTATACCCCGACAACACTGTCAGTATGGGCGGAATTATTGCTAGGTGGTTGAGTCTGAACCGTACTAAAGGCCCCATCTTCGGAGGCATTTATGCTTCCCGTCTTGCTGCACATTTTAACATAGCTATTAGGCATTATGAGAAAGAAGAAAAATTGTTGCCTGATGCTTATTTGGATTTTAAGAGCATGATAGCCCATGATTTTCTTGTTAAGGACAGGAATGGAGAGCTCAAATACAAGTTATACTTTGATAAACATTATCCTGAAACTATTACATTGTCTGCTCCTTTGTTTAATTTTGTAGGACCCTATCTCGTTACGTGGGCTGCCATCCAAGCTTACAAGAATCCTGCACCAGCCCCAGAACCGGAACCACAAGATGAGCCTCCACGACAATCTGTTTATTCTTGGGATCCAGAGACGACTGTCAGCTAGTGGCAGTCAGTGTCCTCTTCGTCATCACAGTATGATCCCAACTATTCTTCGTCGTAGTACGACCCCAGCTACACCTACGGGTATCCGCTAGGCTATCCCTGGCAATAGACCAACTTAGGCCAAAAGCCTAAGCTTGGGGGAGTACGTATTTCTCACCGACATTACATTTACTCTCACACACACTCATTGCTAGACATCGGTGCTCATACTCTTTCACTGTAATATCCATGCTAGTTTATTTTGTTTTTCCTACTTTCTTCTTGTGTGTTTGATAAACCTTAAGAAAACCAAAAAATTAGTGGTAATTTACTTTCTTTGCTGTAGTCTTAAAAAGAAAACCCAAAAATATTTCCCGTTCTTCTTTTGCTTGTTGGGAGCTTTCCCGTGTAAATAGTTTTATTTTCTTTTCTTTTCTTTGGGGTTCAGTAGGAGAAGACCATAATTAAATTGTTGTAGTGGCTCTTATATGCTTTAATGTTGATTTAACCCAGAGCCCATATTGCCTTGTCTTCTCCTGTTTATTGAATGCTCGCAGATTTCAGCTTAGTCCAATGCACGTGCACTCTTATTATTATTCACACCATTCGGGCGTGCAAGTGAAAGGCAATTATGATGATATATGATGGACTGACTGAGATGAGAAAAGCTGGTATGAACTCGACCTCTTTTGTTTTTGTAAATATGATGAGCTCGTCGTTCTTGATTCAGCTTATTATGAATAAACATGTTTGCAATGACAATTAGAGATCATAGTTGCTTGTGCCATGCTTGATTAGCTATGAGTTATAATGGTTTACCTTGTGTGCCAACATGCTATTGAGATGATTATGATGTGGTATGATGGGGTGGTATCCTCCTTTGAATGATTTAAGTGGCTTGACTTGGCACATGTTCACGCATGTAGTTGAAACAAAATCAACATAGCCTTCATGATATTTATGTTCATGGTGGATTATATCCTACTCATGCTTGCATCCAATGTTTATTAATTTTAATGCATGTACATGGCTGTTGTCTCTCTCTAGTTGGTCGCTTCCCAGTCTTTTGCTAGCCTTCACCTGTACTAAGCGGGAATACTGCTTGTGCATCCAATCCCTTAAACCCCAAAGTTATTCCAGATGAGTCCACTATACCTTCCTATATGTGGTATCTACCTGCCGTTCCAAGTAAATATGTATGTGCCAAACTCTAAACCTTCAAATAAATATTCTGTTTTGTATGCTCGAATAGCTCATGTATCAACCAAGGTTGTCCTTATCTTCCGTGTTAGGCGGGTTATTCTCAAGAGGAGTGGACTCCGCTCCTCACTCACGAGAAAATGGCTGGTCACCGGGATGCCCAGACCCATGCTTTATGCAAACTAAATCAAAATTAATTGCAAACAAAACTCCCCCTAGGACCTGATGTATGTTGGAGACACTCGTTATTTCGAGCAAGTCATGGATTGATGCTTGTTGGTGGAGGGGGAGTATAAACTTTACCATTCTGTTTGGGAACCGCCTATAATGTGTTTAGCATGGAAGATATCGCCATCTCTTAGTTGTTATGTTGACGATGAAAGTATACCGCTCAAAATGCAATTTATCTCTATTTCAAAACCGAGCTCTGGCACCTCTACAAATCCCTGCTTCCCTCTGTGAAGGGCCTATCCATTTATTTTTATGTTGAGTCATCACCCTCTTATTAAAAGCACTAGCTGGAGAGCACAGTTGTCATTTGCATTCATCACTATTAATCTATGTTGGGTATGACTATGATTGGATCTCTTTTAGCATGAATTACAATGTCTAGTCAGTCCTTGATCTTTAAAGGTGCTCTGCATTTATGTTTTGCGGTCTCAGAAAGGGCTAGCGAGATACCATCTTGTTATATCATATTATGATTGTTTTGAGAAAGTGTTGTCATCCAAGATTTATTATTATGGCTTGCTAGTTGATTATGCTATTGATATGAGTAATTATGAGACCTGAGAATTATTGCAAATGTGGTTAATTATGATATATGCTGAAAACTTGAATGTTGGCTTGACATAGTTGCAACAACAAGAGCAAACAGAGTTTGTAAAAGTTTTTCTTTCTTTCAGTTTGTCAACTGAATTGCTTGAGGACAAGCAAGGGTTTAAGCTTGGGGGAGTTGATACGTCTCCGTCGTATCTACTTTTCCAAACTCTTTTGCCCTTGTTTTGGACTCTAACTTGTATGATTTGAATGGAACTAACCCGGACTGACGTTGTTTTCACCAGAATTGCCATGGTGCTGTTTTATGTGCAGAAAACAAATATTCTCGGAATGACCTGAAACTCCACGGAACATCTTAGAAAAAATAATAAAAAATCCTCACCAAAGATGAAAACCAGGGGGCCCACACCCTGTCCATGAGGGTGGGGGCGCGCCCCCTCTAAGGTGCGCCCCCCTACCTCGTGGGCCCCCTGGATGCCCTCCGACGCCAACTCCAACTCTATATATCTGCTTTCGGAGAGAAAAAAATCAGAGAGAAGAAATCATCGCGTCTTACGATAGGGAGCCGCCGCCAAGCCCTAAAACCTCTCGGGAGGGCTGATTTGGAGTCCGTTCGGGGCTCCGGAGAGGGGGGTTCGTCGCCGTCGTCATCATCAACCATCCTCCATCACCAATTTCATGATGCTCACCGCCGTGCGTGAGTAATTCCATCGTAGGCTTGCTGGACGGTGATGGGTTGGATGAGATTTATCATGTAATCGAGTTAGTTTTGTTAGGGTTTGATCCCTAGTATCCACTATGTTCTGACATTGATGTTGCTATGACTTTGCTATGCTTAATGCTTGTCACTAGGGCCCGAGTGCCATGATTTCAGATCTGAACCTATTATGTTTTCATGAATATATGTGAGTTCTTGATCCTATCTTGCAAGTCTATAGTCACCTACTATGTGTTATGATCCGGCAACCCCGAAGTGACAATAATCGGGACCACTCCCGGTGATGACCATAGTTTGAGGAGTTCATGTATTCACTATGTGCTAATGCTTTGTTCCGGTTCTCTATTAAAAGGAGGCCTTAATATCCCTTAGTTTCTAATAGGACCCCGCTGCCACGGGAGGGTAGGACAAAAGATGTCATGCAAGTCCTTTTCCATAAGCACGTATGACTATATACGGAATACATGCCTACATTACATTAATGAATTGGAGCTAGTTCTGTGTCACCCTATGTTATGACTGTTACATGATGAACCGCATCCGGCATAATTATCCATCACTAATCCGGTGCCTACGAGTTTTCCATATACTGGTTCTCGCTTATTTACTTTCCCGTTGCTACTGTTACAATCACTACAAAATACCAAAAATATTTACTATTGCTCACACTACTCTTTTGTTACCGTTACCACCACTATCATATTACTGTGCTACTAAACACTTTGCTGCAAATACTAAATTTCCAGGTGTGGTTGAATTGACAACTTAGCTGCTAATACTTGAGATTATTCTTTGGCTCCCTTTGTGTCGAATCAATAAATTTGGGTTAAATACTCTATCCTTGAAAACTGTTGCGATCCCCTATACTTGTGGGTTATCAGGCTCCACTACTGACCATCAGGAAACGAAACATAGTAACGACCACGTTCCTCGTCAAACTCCCACTTGAGCTCGGTTGCATCACCTACACTGGCATCGTCGGCACCTGCAACTGTTTTGGTAGAATCTGTGAGTCACAAGGACTCGGCAATCTCACACCCGCGAGATCAAGACTATTTAAGCTTATGGGTAGGAAAGGGTAGTGAGGTGGAGCTGCAGCAAGCACTAGCATGTATGGTGGCTAACATATGCAAATAAGAGCGAGAAGAGAAGCAACGCAACGGTCGTGAAGCTAGGAGTGATCAAGAAGTGATCCTGAAACTACTTACGTTCATACATAACTCAAACCGTGTTCACTTCTCGGGCTCCGCTGAAAAGAGACCATCACGGCTACACACGCGGTTGATGCATTTTAATTAAGTCAAGTGCCAAGTTTTCTACAGCCGGATATTAACAAATTCCCATCTGCCACATAACCGCGGGCACGGCTCACGAAAGTTTATACCCTGCAGGGGTGTCCCAACTTAGCCCATCACAAGCTCTCACGGTCAACGAAGGATATTCCTTCTACCAAGAAGACCCGATCAGACTCGGAATCCCGGTTACAAGACATTTCGACAATGGTAAAACAAGACCAGCAAGACCACCCGAATGTGCCGACAAATCTCGATAGGAGCTACACATATGTTGTTCTCAGGGCACACCGGATGAGCAGTCCGTACAACTAAAGCCAGGCCTCAAGTTTCCCCGAGGTGGCGCTACAAAGGGCTCTAGTTTGGACCAGCACACAGAGGAGCACTGGCCCGGGGGTTAAAATAAAGATGACCCTCGGGCTCGCGAAAACCCAAGGGAAAAGGCTTAGGTAGGCAAATGTAAAACCAAGGTTGGGCCTTGCTGGAGGAGTTTTATTCAAGGCGAACTGTCAAGGGGGTCCCATAAATCACCCAACCGCGTGAGGAACGCAAAATCAAGGAACATAACACCGGTATGACGGAAACTAGGGCGGCAAGAGTGGAACAAAACACCAGGCATAAGGCCGAGCCTTCCACCATTTACCAAGTATATAGATGCATTAATTAAATAAGAGATATTGTGATATCCCAAAATATCCATGTTCCAACATGGAACCAACTTCATCTTCACCTGCAACTAGCAACGCTATAAGAGGGGCTGAGCACAAGCGGTAACATAGCCAAACAACGGTTTGCTAGGAAAGGATGGTTAGAGGCTTGACATGGCAATATGGGAGGCATGATATAGCAAGTGGTAGGAATCGCGGCATAGCAAAAGAGCGAACAACTAGCAAGCAAAGATAGAATTGATTTCGAGGGTATGGTCATCTTGCCTGAGATCCCGCAAGGAAGAAGAACGAGTCCATGAAGAAGACAAACGGGCGTAGTCGAACGAATCCTCACAACTCCGGAACGAAACCGAAGCTAACGAGAGAAGCAACCCGGAAAGAAGCAAGCAACATAGTAAACAACCATCACATAAACATGGCATGATGTGCAACCAAGATGATGCATGTCCGGTTTAAAGAGGCATGGCATGGCAAAGTGCACAAACAATACTACAAGTTAAGTGGAGCACAATATGCAACGAGTTGAATATTAACGAAACACCACATCAATTATTTAGTTCTCTCCTGTTTATGTACCAACAACATTAAAAGTTATTAAACATGGCAAGGGGTGAAACATAATAAAACTATCTATCTAGGCAATTTAAATGAGGCCGGAAACAACAAACAACAAGTCCGGAAAATCCTCATATGCATATTATGAATTTGGTACTGTTCTGCCCTAAATCATATTTTTAATGTTGTTAAACAATAAAACAAAGTGCACCAAGTTAATCTATGCATTTTTCTACCCCATTTACATATAAAGAACATTTAAATTGGAGTTACGGTTATTTAGTTATGAAATAAATCATTTTAGCATGACATTTATACAAATTAATGCAAACAACAAGTTTAAACATTTTAAACATGGATGAAAGTGGCATATTATGAAACTAGATGAAATTCTAAGCATTTTACATGTATAAATTATTTACATATGATGCACAGTTCTGGAGTTATTAAATGCATGATCATGAGGGTTTTTCTGCAAAACTGCAAACTCTGGAATAATTAGATAAATTCGCAGACACTGAAAAAAACAGGAACTGGGCCGCATCTCGGGCGGACTGGGCTTCTCACCAGAGGGCCAGGTCGGGCCGATGGTGGAGGGAGGCCGAAGTAGGCCGGGTTGGGGAGGTTCCTGGTAGCCCAGGAGGCGAAGGAGATGGGCAGGTCGCGGGCGATCTGGCTGGAGTCGGTCAACGCGAGCGCGGGCGAGCGGGCGCCTCGTCCTGGAAGAAGCAGAGGACGCAGGCAGAGGCAGGCAGCGGCGATGCAGGAGAGCGACGGCGGCGAACTTGGCATGCAAGGCGAGGGGCTTGGCGGTGGCAACCTGCTCGGGTGATGAAGACGGCTGGTCCGACAGAGCTGGGGCCTCGAGGTGGAGCCGCACGAGGAGGCTCGGGAGGCAGGAGGCAGGTGGCAGGCACGGGAAGCGGCAGGCCGGTGGAGCAGAGGAGATCCGGTCCAGATCAGGGCCAGGGCGCGACCCTGACGGGCAGCTTGACGGACTGAAGAAGGCGGCGACCCTGGCTCTTGCAGATGACAGACGCGGCGGGCGCGAGTGAGGAGGTTCATGGCGATGCAGAGAAGAAGTGGTGTGCGCGAGCAGGGTCAACGCTCGATGCAAAGCAACGGCGCGTTACCAGTGAGCGGGACGGGTCCACATGGAGGGCGTTGGCATGCTCGTAAGACGGCAATAGAGCGAGGCTTCAAGAGCTCCTGGTGGTGCCCGTCTTGAACGATGGGGCTGACGAGGCAGCCGATGTTGAGTATGTGTTTTGTATTGCACGTGTATTGGAGTTGTGGCCCACCTTCTAGTCTTGTATAGTTAAGGTAGAGGTCTTCCTTTGTATTATATATACGTGCATCAGCACCCCATCAATACAACGATTATTGTATTGCAAACTTTTCCGTCTACATGGTATCTATCGCAAGTCGATCTTCTCCCGCTTCCGCCTAAACCTAGCCGCCGCCGCCGCCGCCGCTCCACGCAGCCGCCGCCTCTCCGCGCTGCGCCTCCCCTCCTGCGTCGTGCCCACTCCATCCCGCTGGCCGCCCGTTCCGTGCGCCCGTTAGCCGAACTTGCCTGCGCCGCTCCTAGCTAGGCCTACGCCGCTCCTAGCTAGCTTCGCATCGCTAACTTGCTTCGCTACGATCGCTGGCTAGCTTTGCATTGATCGCTAGCTAGCTTTGCATTATGATTGCTAGCCAGCTTCGCCACGATCGCTAGCTAGCTTTGCATCGCCCCGCCCCGCTTGCTGCCAGTACCGTGCGCCCGCCCGCGCTGCGCGCCTGCTGCTGTTCCCGCTAGCCGCTAGCGCCGTGCATCCGCTGCCGCCGCGCAGCGCCTTCTCGCACGCTGCCTCCGCCGCCGCCGCCGCCGCCGCGCAGCGCCTTCTCGCGCGCACCGCCACTGCCGTCACGCAACGCCTCCCCGCGCGCGTCGTCGCCGCCGCTCCCCGCCGCCGCCGCCGCCCCCTTTCTCTTTCCGCCGTTTCTGACGCCTTCCATGGACTCTCCGGGCTACTTCACCATTTGCGGTGGAACCGCTCTACCGGCCGCGCCGATCCAGTCGCGTCCTCCCGCACCCGCCGGGTGTTACCCGTTGTCGCCACTAGCGCCTTCCCTACAGCACCCGCAAGGGGGAGGGGGCCGACGCAACCGGCGTGGCGGTGGTCGCCGCCGCCTGCAGCAGCAGTGGGCCCAGGACGCCGGGGGGGCCCACACTATCAGCAGGCTCTCCCCACTGGCCACCAGACGTTCATCGGCGCGCCCTTCCAGCCGACTAGCGCCAGCTACGGCGCCCTCAATGCGCCGCCGCCCCTCGGTGGTTATGGCCCGCCCATCCCGACGCTGTCCTACAGGGGCCTTCCGCCGCCGCCGGTACCTGTGCCCTGGGACCCCACCCTCCTTGCCGCCCAGCACTCCGCGCCGTCGCCGAGTAGCTCTGTCGTTTGACGCGACTGGTACATGGACTCAGGTGCTACTGCGCACATGGCAGCTCATCCACTCCCGTTCACACACCCACTCGTATCATTATCGGCAACGGCTCCTCCTAATTACCTATTACTCATATCGGTAGCACTAGCTTTCCCTCCACTTCCACACCCATCACTATGTCTCATGTTCTTGTTTCACCTGATTTAGTCCCGAACCTAGTTTCTGTTCGTCGTCTTACTCGTGAGAACCCACTTACTATTGAATTTGACGGTGTTGGCTTTTCTGTGAAAGACGCCCGTACCCAGATGGTCCTTCACCGATGCGACAGTCCTAATGAGCTCTACCCCGTGCACGCCGGCGCCTCCACCTCCACACCCGTCGCCCTTGCCGCCGGCGTTGACCTTTGGCACGCTCGCTTGGGTCACCCCAACCACACCGTCTTACGTCAAATTCTTAGGAGTTTCTCTTTCTCATGTGATAAGCTCGACGAGCACTCTTGTGAGGCTTGTCGCTTAGGCAAGCATGTTCGTCTTCCCTTTAGTGCGTCTTCTTCAGTTTCCACTTTTCCGTTTCAATTACTTCATAGTGATGTTTGGACATCTCCCGTTGCGAGTAACACGGGCTATCTTTACTACTTGGTGATTTTAGATGATTACTCTCATTATGTGTGGACTTTTCCCCTTCGTCGTAAATCCGATGCTTTAGCCACACTCACCGCCTTTTATTCCTATGTCACCACCCAGTTCGGTCGCCCCATACTCGCACTCCAAACTGATAACGGAAAAGAGTTTGACACCGTTGCTTTTCGCACACTTCTCGCCTCTCACGGCACCACCTTCCGTCTGACTTGCCCCTACACTTCCCAGCAGAACGGCCGCGCTGAGCGCATTCTCCGCACTCTTAATGACTGCGTTCGCACGTTACTCTTTCATTCTAACGTGCCCGCTCGGTTTTGGCCCGATGCCCTCGCTACCGCCACTCTCTTAGTTAACATTTGTCCGTGTCGCCCTCGGTGGAACTACGCCCCTCACCACCTTCTCTTCGGCACACCACCATCCCATGTGTCTTCCTTGGCTACCCTCCTAACACCAAAGGTTACCGGTGCTATGATCCTGTCACTCATCGTGTGTACACCTCGAGGCATGTGTACTTTGTCGAGACGGTGTTCCCTTTTTTTCAGGTTCCTCCGGCTTCGGCCCCTTCGGTGCCGGCCCCCGTGCCCCCTTCGTGGAGCGATGCGCGGCGGCAGCCCCCGACGGCGCCCAATGCCGCCACCACCTGGCTTCGTGACTCCCTCCCCCGAGGTAGAGTCTGCGCAGGCCCCCGGGTCCCCGTCTCCCTCATACAAGGTTGAGCCCGGCACCCCGCCCGCCACGCCTGCGACGGGCTCGACGTCAACCTCGCCCGTCGCCTCTTCCGTCGCTGGATTGGCCGACGCTGCTGCCGCTGCGGCCTCCGCCGCCGCACCGGGTGTCGCCGCACCGGGTGCCACCGCCACGACACCCGCCGGCCCTGCTGCCCCGTCACTTGGCGTGACTACCCGTGCCCGAGCAGGAGTGCTTCGGCCCAGTATGCGCTACTCTGCCGACGAGTATGTGTGCACCACCTCAACATCGACGCCATCACCCATCCCCACCTCCGCTCGTGCTGCCCTTCGGGATCCCCACTGGCTAGCTGCGATGCAGGAGGAGTTCGACGCCTTACAGCGCAACCGCACGTGGCAGCTTGTTCCGCGACCCCCTCGTGCCAACATCATCTCTGGCAAGTGGGTGTTTCACCACAAGACTCGCCCAGACGGTTCTCTCGAGCGCTACAAGGCTCGATGGGTGGTTCGTGGTTTTCGGCAGCGCGCGGGCGTGGACTTCACCGACACTTTCGCCCCGGTTGTGAAACCGGGCACGATCCGCGCCGTCCTTCAGCTGGCCGTCTCGCGCGCCTGGCCTGTGCATCAGTTGGACGTTTCCAACGCCTTCTTGCACGGTCATCTCGCCGAGCAGGTGTTCTGTGAGCAGCCTACTGGTTTCGTCAATGCCGAGCACCCCGACTTCGTGTGCTTGCTCTCCCGCTCTTTGTACGGGTTGAAGTAGGCGCCTCGGGCTTGGTATCAGCGTATCGCAGCCTTCCTGCAGTCTCTGGGCTTTCGGTCCACTCACTCCGATGCCTCACTTTTTGTGTATCATCAGGGAGCTGACACTGCATATCTGCTGCTCTACGTCGACGACATCATCCTCACGGCGTCCACCCCCGATCTCCTTCAGCGGCTGACTGCTCGTCTTCGTGATGAGTTCGCCCTCAAGGACTTGGGGCCCCTGCACTACTTTCTTGGCATCGAGGTGATCCGCCAGGCTGACGGTTTCTTTCTGCATCAGCAGAAGTATGCCCATGAGCTCCTTGAGTGTGCTGGTATGCTTAACTGCAAGCCAGCGCCCACCCCCGTCGACACGAAGGCGAAGGTCTCTGCTCTGGAGGGGTCTCTCGCGTTTGATGGAGCATTTTATCGCTCTATTGTCGGTGCTTTACAGTACTTGACACTGACTCGCCCCGACCTGCAGTACGCTGTTCAGCAGGTGTGCCTCCATACGCACGCCCCGCATGACTCTCACTAGACTCTGGTGAAGCGTATTCTCTATTACATACGCGGCACCATGTCCTTGGGACTCACCCTGACGGCCTCCGCCTCTATCGACCTCGTGGCCTACTCGGATGCTGACTGGGCTGGCTGCCTCGACACGCGACGCTCTATGTTAGGTTACTGTGTCTACCTTGGGCCCTCATTGATCTCTTGGTCATCGAAGCGGCAGCCCACGGTCTCCCGCTCCAGCGCCGAGGCAGAGTATCGCGCCATGGCCAACGCCATGGCCGAGTGCTCTTGGATACGTCAGCTGCTCCAGGAGTTGCTTTGTGATGTTCACAAGGCCACTCTTGTCTACTGTGATAACGTCAGCGCGGTCTACCTCTCCGCCAACCCGGTGCACCATCGGCGGACGAAGCATATTGAGCTCGATATTCACTTTGTGCGCGAGCAGGTTGCCCTTGGCCGTGTTCGAGTTCTCCACGTGCCGACGACGCAACAGTTTGCTGATGTGATGACAAAGGGATTGCCTACTCCCGTCTTCGAGGAGTTTCGGTCCAGTCTCTGTGTCTCCGGCGACGCTTCGACTGCGGGGGGGTGTTGAGTATGTGTTTTGTATTGCATGTGTATTGGAGTTGTGGCCCACCTCCTAGTCTTGTATAGTTGAGGTAGAGGTCTTCCCTTGTATTATATATACGTGCACCAGCACCCCATCAATACAACGATTATTGTATTGCAAACTTTTCCGTCTACAGCCGGGAACGGCGGCGACTTGCGGGCATGGAGGCAGTGGAGCTCGAGGGGAGGCTCGGGCGCAGGTGGCGGTGACGGGGACGACCATGGATGCTCCTATGGGCTTCCTGGAGAAGACAGGGAGCGGGTGAGAGAGGGAACGGGGGAAGAAGGGAAGGGCATGGCGCTCATCTGTTGGTTCAGTCGGCCAGCAGCGGGGCTGTCGGGGTGGCCGTCGGGGTCCTTGGCCCAAGCACAAGCGGGCACTGTGCTCGCACAAGGAGAGTCGAGGAGGAGGCCTCGGGCATGAGCAGAGGAGGCTGGGGTTGTGGACGGATCTGAAATCGAGGGATGAAGGTGGTTGGCTCGGTGGGGAAAACGAGGAGGAGACCAGGTGGGCGGCGGCGGCGGCTGGACAGGGGAGGATCCCTAGAAAATAGGGTTTGGTCAAAAATGGACTAGGGGTAGACTATATATATGGGAAAAGAGGGGAGTTTGGACCCTCCGATTAAATCGGACGGTCGAGATAAAATAGACTTGGGAAGTCCAAAGGGAAACCGAAGATGTTTTAGGAATGTTTGAGGATGATCCGAGTCCACTGGTAATGACAGCTCGGGTCGGGTTCAGAGAAGTTTCGGGCGAGCAAGTGAGGGGTTCGAGCATTGAGCAAAGAGATTAAGCGGCCAGACAAGAGGGACTCGAAAAAACCCGGTTGGTCTCAGAACGGACAACGGAGAGACGCGGCAACTACAAACGAACTAAGAGCTTTAAGAAAACATGCGGATGCGATGCGGATGATGCAATGATGAATGCAATAAATAAATAAATCACACGGCGACAACGAAATACATGGAAGTCTTCTGGAGCGTCGGTCTCGGGGCGTTACAAGGCGGTAGCAGCGCAGAACAACAACGGTACTGCGGCTGAGAGCTCCAAGCGGTACTACCGATGTGGAGCGGTACTTCCGCTTGTAGCTCACGAGCAGTACTACCGCTGGGACCAGATTTCATAGAGAAGACAATGAAAGATCCTTCAATGAAGCGGGAAGGCTCAGTGGGTGCAAAGGGGATGTGTACGTGTTGATTCCAACCTAGCCTATCCAATGCGGATAACCTCTTGATAGTACGGTGACCCCTACGAAACAAGTCCACCAAAACTGAAACGAAAGAGCTACACCGTCTTCGCATGAAACTCCAAGGGGAAGGAAATGTCTCGTGCCAAAGGATGAATCTCTGAAATACTCAATGCACACGATTAGTCCGCAAATGCGTTGTCATCAATCACCAAAACTACTTAGAGAGAGACATGCCTTAACAGAGAAAAATCATCTTGTCTTATTTATTGTTGATGTTTAGACTTTCAATAACAATTATGAAAGTCCTACACATTATGGTCAATACGTGTCACTAGTCCACGTGTTGAACTACGGTAACATCCATGAAAATGGCATGGTAAGATTTTTTACTATTATGACACCAGTGCATCTTTTGCATACATTCTTCTAAAGCTAAACCACATTGCTAACTACATTATTATTATGTTCTTCAACAGAAAATTCTGAAGGATTGCGTACCTCATATGATGCATATGAAAGGTGACATTGATATTATAAGCTTACGGCCAGGTCTGCCTATGATTCTCCGTTGTGCATACACAATTTCTCGAAAAGATGAAGACCTCACAATCAAAGAATGGAGAAAAGTTATGAATGATCGCAAGGAGCTACTTGGAGGCAACATGGCGCGGAGCCCACAAATTGGAGTCAGGATGATCTCCATTCTCCATAATGGAGAGTCAGGGGCTATCCTGTTTTAAACTATTTTACCTTAGAGTGGGTAGCAGGTCCTAGCTAGTACTCATCATGTGCTAAGAACAATCAACTAGTGTTGTTTATGAATATGATGACGAGGAGTTCTTATTATTATTATTATTATGATGATGATGATGATGAGTGATGTGCTAGAATGATGAGTTAGTAGATGACTATGGTGATGATGAGTATGACTTGTTATTATGATAATAATGCTGATGAGTATGACTTGTTATTATGATAATGATGATGATGAGTATGACTTGTTATAATGATGATGATGATGATGATGAGTTATTATATTATTGGTTGAAAGAAACACGGATTAGATTCAAGTGGATGGATCCAAAGTGACCAAGTTGGCCTTGGTCACTTTGGATCCATCCACTTGAATCTAATCCGTGTTTCTTCTACTAATCCAACTTGGTCACTTTGGATCCATCCACTTGAATCTAATCCGTGTTTATTCTACTAATCCAACTTGGTCACTTTGGATCCATCCACTTGAATCTAATCCACGTTTCTTTCACCCAATGATATAATGACTTGTTCTCATCATAATGATATAACAATCTCTAAATTGCTATTGTATGATAATTTGTATAATGGTGTATAAATACATTACAAAACAAAAGTGAAATGGAATACAGAACAATAGTACTAGCGCGGGTCCAGGGCGAGCTGCTAGTAAGTAGCAGTAGCGCGTTGTGGAACACACGATACTGCTAACCAATTTAGCAGTAGCGAGGGACTTACCGGCGCTACTGCTACAAGTTAGTTGTAGCGCCATAGCAGTAGAGCGGTTGCCCGCGTTATTGCTAGGCCTTTAACCCACGCTACTGCTAGGGTTTTCCCTAGTAGTGACAGTATGACCTAATATTTTGTTTACCTTTTTCTTTCTTTTCCTTGGATATAGACAATTGCATCATTTGTTCCAAGAAAAAAGTGGCTTTGATTAGTTTGTGTGATTAACGTAACACTAAATAGAGGATTGCTTTCATTCAATTGTGCAAATTCCTATTGTATGTTCCATGCATCCCCAAATGAGCGTTGCTGTGAGGAACAGTCGCTGATGTTTCTGCCTCCGCCTCCATGACATGCCCAGCTCGAGCTGCCCCCTCGTGATTCTCCATATTTTCTTTTCAATTTTTACACTTTGAATTATATTGCATCTGACAAGATCAGTATCATGATACTCCGAGGGATTAATTCAGTCTTATTGCTAAGGTTGTCAGTGGCACTGGTAAAATTTACACCTCCACCATGTGGGCATGATCTTTATTTGAGGCAGATCATTATGGCCAGCAACTACAGGAGGAAGTGCTGAGTTGATCCGCTTGCAAAGATATGGAGAAACAAGGGAAGGTGATGATGCTGGCTCTGTTTTCCTCCTTATTTCAGGGATGCAGACTACTAGAACTAGAATGGTAACTAAGGAATAACAGGAACTTAAATTTGCTCTTGAGGGTTTTCTATCATGGACATGATCTTCCATATATTTGTATATATTTGATAATTGTATTTATTGAAGTTGCCTAAATGTTGCTTGCAGTATGCTTGGGGTTCAGATATTGTGCCTTGAGATTTAGTCCTGATGGCCATGTTTTCTCAAATTAGGTTGCCCTTGTCGTGTATATAAATTTGATGCTTCTATCCATGACCAAAATCAGCCTGATTTTAGGTATGAAATGTACAGTTGAGCCATCATTAACAGAATTGTTTTGTGTTACTGTCTTTCAACTTTGTCTATTGTGTTCTCATGGCAATGTTGTGGGCAGCTGAATATCAAGTTGCATCAGGATCGTGTGAAGTGGCGCCTATGAAGTTTATCGACAAGCAGTTGAATGAACACACCTATTAGTATGCTTAGTAGCTATGGCTCGGTAGTTGTCCCTCCTTTATTATGTTCCTGCTCTTATTACTCCCTCTCCTATTATAGCGCTTTTGGTATCAAGCTGCATGTCAGTTGCGCTTGTGGTTTCAAATTTCATGTCGAGTGGCTGGGCTTTTGGTTTCGAACTTCATGTCGAGTGGTTGCGCTTTTGGTTTTGAACTTGCTTTCGAGTGGCTAACTTTTGTGGTCTTATGAATGCAGTGAAATTGATTATGTCTTATAGTCTCATGCCGATATTGAGCACCATTATGTCTTGCTCCTATTACAATTGAATGTTTCTTCTTCATTTTATTGTTATCATGTATGATTGCATATGCTAAACCTGGACTATTACTGACTTAGCATTACCTGATTAACCAAAACGTTGGGTCCGGCACCCTCGCGCCTTAGCGTGATCCCGATCTAGTACTTAACATTGAGGGATAGAAGCGTGTAGATGTGAGTAGTTGAAGCTCTAACTGAACAGTATGGATGCTAAAATTGGTGATCTACAAACCAGATTCATTGAAATGCATACAAGTATATTGGCAATTAAAATCGAACGCATGCATAAATACACCAAGCGGATACATATGACCATCTTGGCATTTTGAAACAATAATAAAGTAGAGCAGGAGCATGCAATAGCAAATCGTAGACACTCTTGCTTATCAGTAATTGTTCTAGCGAAATATGGAAGCTTTAAGTCACATAAATCAAGAAGCATGGTTCTAGTAGTGCCCCACTCCAATCTAACATTCTTAAGAAGTTGCTCCCCACTTCTACCTATTCTCTCATCATGCACAATGTCCACATCAGCTTTATGCCACATCGTTATTAGTTCTATCCACGTCAGCAATGCAGCCTACGTGAGATGCAAAACCGGACCACCTCATCAGGGTCAACTGACCACGATGTTGTAGTACTACGCACCAAGATAAATCTGGTCACCGAAACGACCCATGACCCGTCATTTCCACTTCGGCTCTTCCGCCTTCTGTAACAGACGATGCGTTCTAAAAGAGCCCCCAAGAGGCATCTTATTTACCTCCCCGCACATCTAATCTTCCCACCTCATCATGAGGCGATCTAATGGAGCTACAGCCACCGAATCCCACGTGCGACCTCAGGCCAAGATCGGCTCGCTGCTCCGCCGGCGGCACACCTGGGCGAAAATATCGCAAGCCCGCAGGCCGCACCGCATCACGGGCACCCGGCATCGGCTTCGCTCGGGCGTCCACGTCCTCCTTCTGCATGGGCTTCACCCGGCGGCGGCGGCGGCTGCCCGCCATACCCCGCCCCTACCCGGCGTGGCGCCACCAACAACCTTGCCACCCCCCATTGTACATCCTTCAACCCCTCCTCCCATTGCTCTGATCTGGAATGCGGCAAGCCTGTAGGCATCGCGTGCGGCTGTAGATGAACAAGATGGGCTATTTGCACTAGGCTTCTGCTTGCCTATACCAAACTTACTTTCTTGCCCATATCTCAAATTTGTCCTCTCTGATCTTTTTGTGGCATTTTATTGCAGTATTCGAACTGAACTTTGTTATGGATATTGATGTTGCAAGGTATAAATGTGTGATTGTTTCCTCAATCGCTTTTACATTGTCGAGTCTGAAGGTCGGCGTTATTATATATTCCACTTGACCTTGAATTAATAATTGATTAACCATCCCATATTACGATTGAATCATCTGCTCTGTTGCATTCCATTAATCTGTGCATTGATTTTCTTTAGAGAAGTTTAGATCTATACTTCCAGGAGCAGTCCATTGGTCGATCTCTTTGTAACTATTATTTGTCGACCTTCTAATGGTATTTTAATTAAAGAGGGAAGAATAGATGAAGTAGAAGATTGATTAAGTTCAGCAGAGGCATCCAAGATTGCCCCCTTCGTGGTCAAAATCATTGCCACATCCACTGTGATGGCCATGCACTCTGGCCCGACACTTCCTGGTAAGAAAATGATCAGTAACTCATAATAGTGGTGTTTTCTTTTTACATGTATGGTTCTCAATGTTATTCATAGAGAGTAAGGTGTCATGACGTATGTGACAGTTAGCTTATGTGTGATCACTTACCAATTTTTGGTAAATAAAAAATGTAATCCACAATATTATATCACATACTTCAGCAACATATATTACTAGCTGAATTAGTTTGTTCTTTGGTGCCTTTTTTACACTTATTCCTAGCTGAATTCAGCAACATATATCGCTTGATACATTGTTTTGCTTCTTATCCAAGAAGGATCCGCTGAAGAAGCTGATGTCAGTGCCTCACTTCTTACAATATTTTTATACACTATTGGTTTTAGAACTAATTGCAAGAATAGTCTCCATCCATGTAGCAGAGCGAATACATAACGAGCATTTCTGACACAGTTAATATTGATGGCCACAAATAGTGATTATGTCTGATGTGGCCAAGCTGGCCCATTCATGTTTTTTTTGTGAGACCCCATAACGGAGGCGAGATTATTTTTTTCCACTGATCTGTTGGAGATGCTCTGTGTGAGGTTAGTGTTGAATGCAGCTGCTAAATGCTCTACGATACCTTATGATGGAAAACTGGAACACGCTTACTTTTACTACATTTTCTTTATAACGTACTTGCAAGCTTGAAGATGACATTTTGTGCTTAATGCAGTTCCAAATATGTTGTGGTGGTTAGTTGTATCGGTTCCAAGTTTCTAACTAAAATTTTCATCTTTTATTGATAACCGAAAGCTTTCACACCAATGAGTGATGAGAATGGTTCATCATATGGAGTGCTAAGAATCAGGACAAACTGTAACACTGAGGCACATTTAAGTATCTGAAGCACTTTTTTATCTACTTAGTGTCACTTCCTTTTATTATAGACTTCCAATGCATGGGATTTCTGATGGACATGCGGCAAACCAGATGCACTTAGCAAATGATTTCCCTTATATGTTACCCAACATTTTATAACCTTTTGTCTATAATAATATGTATTTACATATTTCCGCAGCAACGCGCGGGGTATCATCTAGTTATACATAAAAAGCACAACAGATATAGGAGACCTGGGAAACATGGATGCCGAAGCAAAAAAAAAGTGTTGCTATCACAACTGAAGCATCCGGTTAAGAAAAGGAAAAATGTATAGCATGCTTGCTTCCATGATCTGGGTCCAGAAACTACAACTTGCCATCCAATCTTTTTTTTCTTTTTCCTTTTTTTTAGGGAGAAACTGGAGGCTAAAGGCCTTGATCCTTCAATTAATTAAGCAGAAGAGAATTTCCCACAAAATTGGGCAAAAACCTAATTGGGGTTATTTGAGTTAGAGGGTTAAAATATGTGCAACATGATATCATTTCGTGATCTACGAAATATTTCATCCAAATTGATTGGTTTTTTCTGTTAGTTTACACACACAGAAACGAGGTAAAACATGATAAGAAGTTAAGAACACATATCTGTTATGGTTTGTCTAAAAAAAACATATCTGTTATGGTAAACTACGACCAATCAGTAGCAAAACTGTACTTCAAAACAGGAACAAAAATGACCAACTGCTTGCATTTTACAAATCTGAACATGGAAAACTAGAAAAGGGGAGCATCGAAAGTTCGGAACCTCCCGCCGCTGCCGTGAGGGGTGGACGCAGGATATGATCTGCACCAGCAAGCTCCTGCCGGTTGGTGAGCCCCTCCTCTGGCTGGTGAACCTGCCGCCCCCCTACTGATGCGACGGTGCTGCTGCGTGGTTGAACACGGGGTACATCGCGCGGTGGCGCTCGATTTGTGGTTCATCGGGGTGGAGGCAGTGCAGGGAAGGACAGCGGGACGGCGGCGTGGATCAGGAGACTGATTGACTGAAACCTGGAGGGATATAGTAGGAAGAGGTGCTGGAAGCTCTCGGCCGTGAGATGGACGATGAGATCGATGGCGCAGGATCGGTCTGACGATATGGAAACCGTCTCTGATTGGGAGACTTTCCCGAAAAATTGATCTATATATGTACCAGGAGGTTCTCGACCTATCTCGTAGACTAGATCCGATCCTATCCGATCCGAGATGGGGTGCACCACGCCCACGCCCAGCCCGTGGGCAGGTCTGCCGCCGGATCTGCTCCTCGAGGTCTCCAGCCGCTTGCAGCACGCCACCGATCTCGTCCGCTTCCACGCCGTCTGCAGGTCGTGGCGCGAAGCGGCGGCGCTGCTCTCCCGCCCCACGTGCCTGCCGTGGGTTCTCACTATGTGCACCGGCCAGATGTTGCACTCCATTGTTGATTCCCGTCGCTCCCCTGAGGCGCCGACCTGTCACGGTGATCACGGCGACATCATTCTAGTGGAGCCACCGGAGGTACCACCTTCACATATCAGGAACTGGGTGGCTAGCGCGGACGGCACCGCCGCCTGGCTCTTTGTCGCCTGTCCCGACCCGAGGCTCATCAACATTCGTACCGGAGCAGCCACCCACCTACCTCCCTTACCAGACGAGATAAGGACGTCCATGAAGAAGGTGCGCGGCATCGTCTACGGCGATGGCACTGTTTTTCTATACAGACATATTAGGACGCTGCCCTTTTTTTCGTTCAAGGCGATATTTACAGCGGCGATCCTGCATCCCAACGATGTGGCATGGACGGTCATGAAAAAGAGATTGGAATTATCAGGGCGATCCCATGCCATGTATCATGATGGCGAGGTCCTAATGCTGGACCGCGATTCTGTTCGGTGTGTTCCGATCGAAGACAATGGCAGTGATATCAGCAGTAACCTTGACCCGGCATGGGATATGGATAGGGATATAGGTTATTCTCATGGATGCAGTTACATCGTGGAGTCACATGGCGAGCTATTGTTGGCATCCGTTCTGCTGAGTGGATGGTGGAATCGTTCCACCTGCACGCGCAGCGATCTGGCGAGCATGCTGAAGCTAAAGATCCGCGTGATGTTGCAGAAGGAGCCAAGTAGTGGGAAGATACAATGGGTCGAGAGAGACGGTCGAGACTTAAGTGACCACATGTTGTTCCTTGGATCTCATACCAGCTTCGCTGCGAAATTGGACGAAGGTGACGGGTGCGCCTACTTTGTCTTTTGGGACGGTTTGTTTAAATACAACTTTGTCAAGCGCAAGGCCAAACTCGTGAAGTGGATGGATCTTTGCAACATTGACGAGGTGTGCATGTGGCTTCGCCCATGTCCATCATTTACTCCAATCCATAAAATTGAAGAAATTATCAAGGCTCGAAGCAAGACGAGAAAGATCAGCGAACTAAGCATAACGTAGATGGTTAAGAATCTTTGTGGTGGAACCAACTCACTCAGGTTTAAGTCCTAGATTTGTCACATCCGCTTGCATATTTTCTAGATTTATTTTAGGTTCTCTAATGTATGTTGTGCTCGTCAACTATGATTTGTTTGTAGCAACTACGTCAATCTCAAGATCAACCGGCCCAATCTCTCAAAAGGTCCTCATAGAGGTAGGTAATGTATATGTGCATTCATAGAGGTGTATATGTATATATGTAGAGGGTTAGTCCCATGACTAAAAGTAGTGGGACTAAAACTTGCTAGTCTCACCCATGCTTGGATCCAAATACTAAAGAGACTAAAATCAAGTTATTGAGCATTTATTATCCTTCAAACCCTCCAATCCAGAACCCGCATGTGTTAAAGGAGAAGAATTAAATGAGGAGAGAGAGGGCTAATACATATTTTAGTAGGTTTCCTATGACTAAAAAGTTTTAGCCTCAAGACTAGTCCTACTCTCTCTTTAGTCAGGGATGCTTGGAACTTTAGCCTCTAAAAAAGACTATTTTTAGTCAGACTAAAAATAGTCTCTTGGATCCAAGCACCCTCGTAAGCGTCTGCACTTGTATTATGTTTTTGTAAGATGAAAAATCCAATTTCCTAAGTTGAAGGATAAATTGCTTTTTGTAACCGAAAATGGTGATCAGTCCGGAACCACCTATTTATAAACAATTTGGTTTTCTGGTTCAAATATTTGCACCTTTGTTTCTAAGCTCCCTCATAATAGAGCCTGGGAGAGCTAGAGCTCCCTGACATGACGAGACATAAATGTGTAAACATGGCAACAAGTTATAAGGAAAGTGGTATAACCATGTTTTACTAAATACACCAACATAGCCTCCCACACATAAATAATGTGGTAGCCATACACGACAATATAGAGTACTACTAGATAAAATTTAAAAGTTCCCGCAAGCTCGATAAGAAGCAAACGAACACGATTGTGACAAAGTACTCATAGAAAAAACAAACCGAGCACAACCTAATAGAACATACTTTTCCCGCCGTTGACACCAAGATGCCAGAAAGGGAAAAGAAGTGAGTTGGAGGCATTGAAATGGCATCATCAAGCTCATAAGGTTACATTTCTTCCTGCAAAGAAAAATGCAAAGGATTCATGTCTCCGCACCTCGCCTTCTCAGCATACAGTACCCATAGATCTTGTTTTAATCGGGGGGAGATCCAATCATCTCAGCACATCATACGCATAGATCTGGTTTTAGCTAACTCAAAATGAAATTATCAATTGTTCAACAAAATAGAAATTATGCTTCCAAATGCTAAATTGTATGCATATATGGTGTTGTATGAATCATATATTCTAGAGTGTTCAAGGAATAGCCCGTGTGTGCTGTTGTTGTATACCCACGAGAATGTAAGATCGGGGCTTATCTTTTGACGTACGTGAGGGTCACATAATCTGGTGATTGCCTTTACTTTTATGTAATATGCGTCCCTGCCGAACAAAAGATTACTAAAAGGTTTTGAATGGGACTTTATACCACCAAATTAGAATGCGATATATCTCATTTTACACAACAAAACACATTTTTCTACTAAGAGACTAGGTTTATTATCATATGTACTTGACCACAACTAACCTAACTAAAACATATATTTTGTAATAAATCTTCAGGCGATGCACATTCAATGGGAGGAGACGTTCCCGTCGACGACGAGGTGCCTACGGTGACTTCGTAAATTTCAAGATCGTATGTCAGCTTAGTCTTTCGGAGATGCTCATAGGGGTAGGGTGTGCATGTGTGAGTTCATAGATGTGAGTGTATGCGCGTGTATATGAGCGCTTGCGTCTGTACCGTGTTAAAAAATATATTTTGTTTTAAATGGGACTCTGTGCTATCAAAATAAAATGTGTATATACATCTCACTGTAGACACCAATCCACCATGTTTCATATTAAAGGGGATTCGATTATGGATATTTTTTTCATCGCACACATGGATTTAGTGTCCCCTTTGTGTCATTCGGCATAACGGGTCCACTAGTTGTACATAAAAAGCACAGCGGATATAGGAGACCTAGGAAACATGGATGTCGAAGCAAAAAAAAGTGTTGCTATCACAACTTAATTAAATGAGACATATTTGAAGCATCCAGTTAAGAAAACGGAAAATCTATAGCATGCTTGCTTCCATGATCTGGGTCTACCATCCAATCATTCTTTTTTTATTGGCTCAGTCTTTCCGAGTTGCTCATAAGGATAGGGTGTGCGTGTGTGCATTTATGGGGTGAGTGTATGCGCGTGTATATGAGTGCTTGCGTCCGTACTGTGTTAAAAAATCATTCTTTTTTTATTTTTTGAGGGGGAAACCGGAGGCCAAAGGCTTTGATCCTTCAATTAATTAAGCAAAAGAGAATTTCCTGAAAACCTAATTGGGGTTATTTGAGTTAGAGGATTAAAAGGTGAGCAGCATGATATCATTTCGTGATCTACAAAATATTTCATCCAAATTGATTGGTTTTTCTGTTAGTTTGCACACACAGAAACGAGGTAAAACACAATAAGAACACATCTATTATGGATTATGGTAAAGTACAACCGATCAGTAGCAATACTCTACTTCAAAACAAGAACAAAAATGACCAACTGCTTGCATTTTACAAATCTGAACATGGAAATTAACTAGAAAAGGGGAGCATCCAAAGTTTGGAGCTTGCCGCCGCTACCGTGAAGGGTCGACGCAGGATACGGTCTGCACCACCAAGCTCCTGCCGGTTGGTGAGCCCCTCCTCTTGCCGGTGAACCTGTCGCCCCCCTCCCTAACCCCCTACTGATGCGTGTTGGTGTCTACCCCTAGCCCTAACTTTGCCCTAGCTAGCCTCTCTCTGCACCTTACTGTCTCTCTGCGCTCGAACTGAACAAGGAAGAAGAAGAAGATACAAGGGAACACACGAGGGACTCTAGGAGATTTTCCAGCGCACGAACGCTGCCTTTCTCGAGCAACAAACTCGACCCCACCGCACGTTACAACGATCACAGAGCCGATTTTATACCTGGGCCAGTGCTGGGCAACAACCCGCACGCATCTACCCACTACCCCGCCTGGTCCGGCCCGCTCAGATCGCTAACTGCATGACTACGCACACACCCACGTACGGCGTCCACCTACACGGCCACCCCCGTGCACCACACGTACGCACACACACACACCTACGCCGCGGACCCGACGCGCCCGACACGCCCAGCTCGTGCCCATACACGCGCTAGACATGCCCGACCCGTCGCCGCGGCTTATTCTGGCCAACAATGCGACGGTGCTGCTGCGTGTTTGAATTGAACACGGTGTACATCGCGCGGTGGAGCTCGATCTGTGGTTCATCGGGGTGGAGGCCGTGCAGGAAAGGATAGCGGGACGGCGGCGTGGATCAAGAGACTGATTGACTGAATCCTGGAGGGATATAGTAGGAACTAGCGGGTAGTGCGCGGCGGCACGCCGCGCCATATAGACTGATAAGCTATTTGATTTTTTTTGTAATTTTTTGTTAAGTCGTCCCAAGACTTAATTCATTGCAAAGTAGTTCATACAAGAAAATGTACATGCATAAGTGATCTACAATAGGGGGTGACAGTGGCTACTGGATATAGAATTGCAAAGCTAGCTATTGTTTAAACACAGTCATCAGGAATAAATCATAAACCAGACAAACAAAAAAAGACGAATCACCGCAATGGTCAATTTGAAACTAAAATGTACTCCCTCTGTCCGAAAATACTTGCCGTAGAAATTGATGAAAATGGATGCATCTAGAACAAAAATACATCTAGATACATCCATCTTCCCGACAAGTATTTCTGGACGAAGGGAGTAACATGTAATACATTCTTGATCAACATCAGCGTTCACTTCTTATCTTCGCCCCAAACTCCAAATCAACATGAAACTGATAAACATCAGAAGCTAGTGAGATTTACATCTGAATTAAACCACCGCTGCTGGTCCTGAGAGGCATATCATCACCGACCAATCTATGCAAGTCTGATCCACCGACGCATGCCTCTTCCATCTTGCTGGGTGAGTAATCTAAAGAATAGCTATAAACGCAACATTGTAATAATGCAATAGAAATCAAGTTAAGAAGCAATATATTCATCCAAAAGCAGCGAACTGTACACTTGAAATATCGATGAAGCACACATGTGCAATACTTACAAAATTTTGTCCTAGCTGGCTTTGGTAAAAGACAACTTATGTAATTATATGAAATTGTGTAGTGTAAGAGGTAACTAAATGTAAACACTCACATGAAAGACTTTCCTATTTAATTCCTCACCAATTTGTAAACTTCTATAATTGATAAATGATTTTTTTTTCAGAAACTTCACACTGCATAGCCTTCCCATCTTGCAGTTCTCTTCATGAATTATTAAGTATTAGTTGTTACTCTCTACTACAAAGTTTTCAGCATTAGTTGACATCAGTCTCTTTGCATGACCAGCCTGGACCCTTGTACTACGGCTTGATATATGAAATCCATTGTACCAATGCAACATAAAAACTGTGGAACAACCTAATGTGCGTTTGAAATCCTCTAGTTGTTATCCGCCATTCTAACATTATTTTTCTCCAACAACCATTCAACATGTCCCAGCCATATCATACATGCAAAATGATCTTATATTACTTTTCAGAGGGAGTACTTGTATTACTTTACAGAGGGAGTACTTCAGTACATAGGCTGCTACAGTCCATGGGAAATATGGTCATCAGGTGTCCAATAATGACCATACCATGATGAAAGAGAGAAGAAATAGAAGTTGGACCTAGTCAATATGATTAGCTCATTCTGAGACCAAAGCCCTCTCTCTTGTCAGATGAACTGAATGTGGTTAGTACTCAAAAACAGAGACCAATCTCTAGCATAAATCATATTTCTAATGAAGCGAGTAGGTGAATAAAATCCTTCATGCAAATGAGTGGCTAACTTAGTGCACAAGTGGAACTGAATTTTAAGCTAAAGAAAAATGAACGAACTTGGAAATTTGGAATAAACCATTGAAAACCAGTAAACTGAAGTGGGATGATCTCACCTGAAGCCTGGGCAATTCAGCATGAACATGTTTCAAGCATCTTCTTACTGGCCACAATTCTTCACCTAGACACTGGAAACATAGAAGGGAGGGGACGACATGGACATTGCAAAACCAGGATATACATTTGTTGAACGGGAAGCAAAGAAATGGACATCTACTATGGCCCAGTTTGGGAGACCATTAGTCAGTTAAGCAAATAGAAAATATTGACATACTGTACATTCTAACAGGAGAACAATATAAACGCTAAGTGCAAGCTTTTGTCTACCAATCATAGAAACTACAAATGACAAAAAAAAAAGAGATCACTTAATCCGAAAAACTTTCTCCATTAGGCATTAACAAAAGAAAAAGGAGCAACAATCTGAGGAAACATTCAGAATCTCATCATGTATAGTTTTTGCAATATAAATCAAAGTGTGGATGCTTTGTTATTTATCAACAATGCTCCTTGCATCAAAAAAAATACTTGATGGTATACATGGACGTTGTTGATAAGTATCTCCTTGAGGGTATTCTATATCGCACACCATAACATGTTTAAGTCTCGCTATAGTAAAGAAAGATGAAATCATTCTATGAGTGCCTCAGCTATATATAAATTTCTGTTTTTATTGTGTACCATGGAGTATAAACTTCCATGATTCCTTTATTGTGTTTCATTTTCTTACTTCTAACAAAAACACAGGTTACAGACACAACATTAACACATGAGCTATTCAGGGATATAGAGGCATGCTTGAACCAAGCGACCTTGACGGCTAGGCTAATGGCGAGCCTAGAGCCAAACATGTAGGTCGTTATCTATATAACAAATCACAATATTTAAATGAGGTTTCAGCACCATGTATACTCTCGTCCTCTAGGACCACATACAAACCTTCCCACGACGGATTTCCTGGCGCTGCCGACAAACTTGATCAGGATCCAATCAGGCGAAAAAACCACATGACCTGCAAATAAATAGCAAGAACAAAAATAAATAAAAACAGAGGACTACAAAAAAGAACAAAAGCACACCAACCAGAACTGAAATCAAGGAAAACCAAAGCGCTTGTACTGAAGAAGTGGAATCAGCAGATGACGAACCATAGAGCGACAAACGAAGAATGATGCCAGCTAGGACCTGAAGACAGTGAGGAGATAGACCAGAAAACCTGCGAGACCGCTGACATAGAAAGAGCACCACAAATTGAAGAACGAACTGCGGGCTGCTGGCCAGGACCCCGAGCTCCACGCAGAGCATAGCCACCATAAAAAACAGGAAACAAAGAGCGAATCCACTTCAATATGCTACCCATCTATAATATTTTAGGACTTTCAAGTCTTTTTTACCTTCAGAATAGACCTGACTCATTCTTCGAAAAATTCTGGATAACAGTTGTATCCGAATTTGATCAAAACTCTATAATGAATTTGTATAAAATATAAAACCTACAATATTCGTTGTATTGATCTGACCCTTGTGTAGGGTATATATAGGAGTACAAGAGGGGTAGAGATTTGGAGTACAAGACAAGTTACATGTGGTTTAAACTAATTCTATCTCTATCTCCTTATCTCTAAACTAAACCCAATTATATATTTCTAACATTCCCCCTCAGTCGTAGCGGGAGTGAAGCGGACGAGTACGACTGAATTTGAAGTCTTGAGCTTTCGTCGTCTTCTCCGCTACGCCATCATCAACTTTGTCTCTGATGGGTTGATGGGTCGACACCTAGGACGGTGACTGCGTCCCCTTCTGGTGCCTTCCCTGTCTTCTCCTCTATTCCCTCCCGCAGTCACAACGGGAGTGTCGTGGACGCAAGTAATGAGGCGGACGTTGTTGACTGGAGTTGTTGTCGATGTGTTGCTGTAGACCAAGCCATTAATGTCGATGTCGAGGTAGCCGATCATGGTGATGTAGCAGTGGTCGATGATATAGTCGTCGTGGATGATGAAGCCGCACAGAGCCGGAGGCGCAAAAAAAATGCGCTATGACAGAGCTGCAAACGTGGACGATACACCTTGCGGATGTCAGAGGATGCCATCGGCGATGAGTCCACCGGTTTTGCCAAGACCAGAGGAAGCCCATCGAGCACACATCGGTTTTGCCAGAACCGTGCGGCCGTGTAGGATCGCCACTGTAGTGACGCCGTGTCGATGCAGTCATGCCGTCGTGGATGCCGCGGTCGATGCCGTCGTCGTGACGCGGTCATTGCCGTCGTCAAGGTCGCGTCTTGCAGAAAAATCTGTCAGAGGACGCTATGTATCCATCTTGTGGACGAGGTGGCGGCGGTATGTTGACGATGATGTTGATGAAGACATTGGCGATGAAGTGTCGACGATGGCGTTGCAGCGGCGTGTCAATGATAATGTGTCGCTTGAAGGCGTCCCTCGTGTCCACCAAATGTCGATGCCGTGTCATGCCGGAGAACTATGTTGGCTCGTAGCTCGTATAGTCGTACAGCTCAAAGCAGGGATTCGACTCGATGAAGAATATCTGATGCAGATCATGATGATGTAGTCGTGCTCGGTGTAGGTATAGATCGGTGGCGTAGGTTGATGCAGGAGGTGATGTAACTCGGCTCGGGATGCAGCGCTCGGTGTAGACGATGGTGTCGCGGCGTCGTAGTAGGATGCGCGGAAAACTGCCCTTCCGTGATCTGAGGCGTGCATGATCTGCGAGGCGGTAGGTGCAGCCTGAATTGGAGTCGAGGCCGTAGGGTAGCTGCAGTGGAGTCCGTAGTGGCGGTTGCCCGCATCGAGCATGCGTCCGCGGCTTCGCGGGGCGATGGAGTCCATCTGATGGTTCCCCGCGTGCGTACAGCAGAAACCTCCGTACGGACTGGCATCAATTTGCATGCGCGTGCATCACATCTAGCCCATCTAGGCCACATGTATGCATGCATATGATGAAATCCTCTGGGCGTCCTTGTACCGCGTGGCTTCCGTCAGTGATCCAGCCTGCGCGTGGGTTGTGGAGGTCGATGTAGGCGTGGGAGAGCAACGATGAAGCGCGGTCGATGAAGCCGTTCGGTAGAGGCTGATGTCCGGCGGCGCGTATATCAAGTAGATTGGATCGCACTCGTATCGCCCGCTGGGTGTCGACGTGCTCGTACGCGCGGCCGCCTGCTAACAGGGGTCTTGTGTAGATTGCATCGCGGAGATGTCGAGCTGATGCGCTCATCCCGCTGAAGTCTTGCGGGGCTCGAAGTGAAGGAGGTCGTCGCTCGTGGCTGGTACTCCTGGCGTGCACGCGCGTGGCGTCCGCTGGTGGAGTTCTGATCTTGAAGCCGGCCGCACGCAGTAGTGCCTGGTCCAGCCCACCGTGGCCGCCGTGATTTATTTGGTGGCTAAAAAAATCTACTTAAATTTCGACTTGATCTATGGGATCGATCTAATGGACTCGAAAATTGGATCTAAACTACGAGACCAATCTGATCTTTGATCGGCGAGTGGCAAGTTGCGGAAGTGGTGGAAGGTCCTAAGATCGGCGTCGTTGAACAAACCGCTCTAATACCATGTAGAAAATATAAAACCTACAATATTCGTTGTATTGATCTGACCCTACACAAGACAAGTTACATGTGGTTTAAACTAATTCTATCTCTATCTCCTTATCTCTAAATTAAACCCAATTGTATATTTCTAACAGAATTATCAGGAAGTTAGCATGATGAAATGAGGCTCTATTAGCAGTGGTATTATTTGGATGTACTCCTCGGTACTTGTCACATTCAGATTTGTGATTGTAGATGCAAAGTGTAATAGATACACTACTAAAAACTTGTCAACTAAAGCACAACATGTAATTATACAGTATGTGGTATTAAAAGTGACACGTTATAGAAACCATAGTCAATTTAACTGCAAACATTTGAACCAGAATAATCAAATGAGTCAACAATGTATGTTTGGGAATAACACAATTTACTTTAATCAAGTGAGTTGATACTTATATTTTACACACCGTCAGCGATTTCGGCGCGCCAAGACAGTGCACACTATCCCCAATTAGCATATATCCGGGAAAAGGAACTATCACGCAACAAGAGGTTCCAACGGGCAGAACAATGAATTTGCCATAACTAACTCTGTTAATGTCGTGTGCCTAACAGTAAGCGCTACAAATAACAAGGGAAATCATGATTTGCCTCTGAGATAGAAGTCCAAACCCACCAGCACGACTCCAAATGGCAGTGAAGATTCTGCAGTGGAATTGCATCGAACAGCTGGTGCGCGAGCCCCAACCACCCAGGAAGCCAATTGTTTCAGGGCAAGTGAGAGGGTGCTTGGATCCAAGGGAGGCTAAAGTTCCAAGCATCCCTGACTAAAGAGAAACTAGGACTAGTTTTGAGGCTAAAACTTTTTAGTCATAGGAAACTTACTAAAATATGTATTAGCCCTCTCTCTCCTCATTTAATTCCTCTCCTTTAACACATGCAAGTTCTGAATTAGAGGGTTTGAAGGATAATAAATGCTCAATAACTTGATTTTAGTCTCTTTAGTATTTGGATCTAAGCATGGGTGCGACTAGCAAGTTTTAGTCCCACTACTTTTAGTCATGGGACTAAAACATATCAAGCACCCTCTGAGTTGACAATTCGCTACCCAGATTGCACTTACCTGGGCCTATGTGCCTGATTAGCCAAGAAACATAAGATCAGGACGAAACAAATTAACAAAAAAGAAGAAGAATATGTGAGGCTGAGACCGAGACTGAGAGAGGAAGGGTAGAGATAAGGGCATAAGGGAGGTGTGGTGTGATGCACCGCCAGTCCATGTCGTCGGCGACCGTGGAGTCTGGCAGGTTCAGATTGAAGGGCAGCCACACTAGCCCACGCCCATCCCCAGGTAGCCTGCTGCTGCGCCGCCGCCACCACATTAGCAGCAGCAGAGAAATTTGCCGCTCGTTGCTGCCCCGACTCCTACATCCACCGAATCCAGCAGGTCCACTCCCACACCCTCCTTAGCCCATGCCTCCACCGCAGCCCTGGCCAAAGTGCGAGAAGTCGCCGCCGATGGGGGCGGTGAGCTACGGGGCTTAGGAGTTTGCAGTGGTGGCCACGAGGACTGGCGGGGTGAGTATATTTGCCGCGCCAGGCGGCTGCACGGAGCCCCGCCGCGTCTTTGACCTCGACACGCACCCCCAAGTCGGCCGCGCCGAGAGGAGATGGGGGCAGCGCCGGGAAGGATGGGGAGGCCGGTGGCCTATGGCAAGACAGGGGCCGGCGGTGAAGATGGGTACGGGCGCAGCTGGAATTGGAAGCGAGCCCATTTTATACTCTCATACAGCGGCGAGGCGGTGGACAAGAGGAAGAAGCCTTCCCGAGAGAACAGGACACGGGAAGAAGATGAAAGAAGACAAGAACAAAACGTGTCGCAACAGAAATCGCACACGTATGAAACTTTTACACCTAGACAAGTTTGACCAGTAGGCAGTCAAAGCGGTGGATAAAACGTGGCAAACGAAGGGAACAAAACATCCCATCACACGCGTCAATTTTACAGCAGCCGTAAAAAAAATTCAAAAAAACCAGATAAATGAATCCCTTACGGGCCTAGTATTCTTAGTATGAGGTGCTGGAAGCTCTCGGCCGTGAGATGGAGGAAGAGATCGGTCTGACGATATGGAAACCGTCTCTGACGGGGAGAGTTTCCCGAAAGATTGATCTATATATGTACCTGATCAGGAGGTTCTCGACCTATCTCCTAGACTATGTCCGATCCGATGGGGTGCACCACGCCCACGCCCACCCCCAGCCCGTGGACAGGTCTGCCGCTGGATCTGCTCCTCGAGGTCTCCAGCCACTTGCAGCATGCCGCCGATCTCGTCCGCTTCCACGCCGTCTGCAGGTCCTGGCGCGAAGCGGCGGCGCTGCACTCCCGCCCCACGTGCCTGCTAGGGGCACCGGCCAGATGTTGCACTCCATTGTCGATTCCCGTCGCTCCCCTGAGGCGTCGACCCACGACGACATCATTCTAGTGGAATCACCGGAGGTACCACCTTCACATATCAGGAACTGGGTGGCTAGCGCGGACGGCACCGCTGCCTGGCTCTTTGTCGCCTGTCCCGA
Source organism: Triticum aestivum (assembly GCF_018294505.1). NCBI lineage: Eukaryota > Viridiplantae > Streptophyta > Magnoliopsida > Poales > Poaceae > Triticum > Triticum aestivum. The sequence goes on along the minus strand of NC_057809.1, from coordinate 589,245,795 downwards.
CCCGAGGCTCATCAACATTCGTACCGGAGCAGCCACC